>NC_141379.1:12583920-12798920 GCF_017979445.1 Akebia trifoliata
GCTGAAATCGAGACAATCGACACGGGAATCCTTTCTCCCTTCTGCGACGGAGGACGGTTTGACCCCGAAATCGATGAAATTCGAGGTCGAAGTTTTCGAAATCCACGTATATACATACGGCTGATTTTTGATGATACGGGTTGAAAAAGATGAGAAAACGGAAGGAATTTGGTTTGGTTAGGTTATGTAGAAAATGAGGCTATGGACATTTCTCCCTTCTGCGTCAGAAGACGGTTTGACCCCGAAACGGACGAAATCCGAGGTCAAAGTTTCAAAATTTTCGTATATAAATACGGCTGATTTTTGGCGATATCGGGTGAAATAGAAAGTGAAACGAAGAAAGGTTGGGTGGATTTTGTAGAGAACGCAGCTGCGAATCTTTTTCTCTTCTACGGCGATCGTCGAAAGTGGACCGTTTGTAAGAGATCTGAGATGGAAAATCGGAGGAAAAACAAATTTTTTTTTTCATTTTTATTTGTCGCGCGGCTATATGGATGAGTTGGGGAAGATGACATATATAAAAAAAATTTAAATATTATTTATATAAAATTTGGGACGAATTCGATATTTTATCAATTGTTTTGATCGATGATAACTTGATTATCCGGACTCCAAAACTGACAAATGAATACTCTATTTCGCCTAATTTTTCGTTTCGGATCTAATGGTGTAGTCAATTTCTACAAATTATTTCTCTATCAAAAATTTACATTTTTGGCCTGAGGTGACCACTAAACTTGATGTCGTTTTCGTTTTTGATGATAATTCGACTTCCTGATCTTGAAAAATGATAAATAAATAGTCCATGTTTAATAATTTTTCGTTACAAATCCAATGGTATGATCAAATTTTAAAAATTCTTACTCTAACAAAAAGTCACTATTTTAGTCTGGTCTGATCCGATAATCAAGGATTTTGCAACTTCTATATTCGGACTCGCATTTGAGCGTGTTTACAGACTAAAGTATGTTTTTCGATCATTTTGAATCCAATGGTGAGGTCAGATTTCATTAAAAATGATCAGAAATATCCTAAAGTTTTATCCCTAAGTTCCACTTTCAAGATTTTCTTAAAATTCCACTATTTATTTTTTCCTCGAGATACGAATTGAAAATTCGTGGTGTTACAGAATCGACCGAAATCCCAGATCAAGCTTGGATCCCAACATGATCCAAGACTTAGATAAATAATCACAGAACCAACCGAAATCCCAGATCGGGCTTGAATCCCAAAATGATTCAAGACTTTGATAAATAATAGACTAATCGATCATATTAGATTTCACATCTCTCATCTCATAAAGTGATACTTGGGTCCTCACACCTCCGTGAGGATCCGACCTTATTAGAGTTTCGTGCTACTCACCTCATAGAATGACATACGGGTCCACAGAGGGAACCGACCTTATTAGAGTTTCGTGTTACACACCTCATAGAGTGACACACGGGTCCACAAAAGGAATCAACATTATTAGAGTTTCGTGCTACTCACCTCATAGAGTGACACACGGGTCCACAAAAGGAACCGACCTTATTAGAGTTTCGTGTCACTCACGTCATAGAATGACACACGGGTCCACAGAGGGAACCGACTTTATTAAAATTTTGTTTCATTCACCTCATAGAGTGATACACGAGTCTGCAGAGGGAACCGACCTTCTCGCCTTATAAAAATTTGCTAAATCGACCTGAAAAACTTGAACCAATAGAGATCACAACGTTCATAGAATATAATCATTTTATCTTTGTGGGTTAGAATTATGGGCTGAACCTCCCACTTCAATGGAGTCCTTAAATTTAGTCAAATTGGCTATGAGGTTAGCCCCCATACTACTTTTAAATTGAGCCTCATCAAGTAACAAATTTGGTCACATAGGACTCTTATTACAAGCTCGAACTAAGCCCCTAATCATACAATAATAAATTGAATTATAAATTAAGCTACTTAACTCATTGGAGTCTATAGACTCGACTGAGCTGGAAATAGAATTAGGCCCCAAAATTTTTCTTTGTCGAGCCAACCAAACAAGCGAATTGGGCCCCCAAACATTAGCCCCCACGTTAATTTCATGATGAGTTAACTTGCATAATAAATAGGCTTACATAAGACTATTAATTATGGGTATAAATCGAGCCCCTGAACCATACAATCGTTCGACACTATTGTTTGTTCGACAATTAATAAAATTAAAGAACTTTGAATTTAATATAAATACATGGTTGTATCAGCGTATTTGTGATACGTCCCTTTCTTTGGAAGATCATATTGTTTCTATCTCGGTATGAATCTTTTTAATTGAAATACGTTGGAACACCTTCCTTTCCCATAACACTTTGTTGACATATAACAGCACCATGCAATCTTCACACCAGCCCCCTGCACCTTTACATGAATTCAGTTATAGCAAACTAGGCTTGGCAATGTGGTTGCCTTGGCCAAATTAATCAACATGATTTCAAGGTAATTCATATAATTCTTACTATTCTTGGCAGTAGCCCTCACATAGATAAACTTAGCCACATCATTATTGACCTAATCATTATTATTGCCATTAATTCAACAGCATTCCTGGATCCCAATTAATCTATGATGCATATACGCATTTCCTTCCCCATTCCCAACTATCTTTCCGGTTTGCCACACCGTGCAACACGTTTTACTAAATTGTCATTTCATCAAACAATTTGAGGGCTTGGAACAATTCAAACAGAAAAACAAACTCACACGTCTCGAGTCCCAACTCACCCCTTATTTTTATCAACATAAAGATTGTATTAAACATCTAAAATTGATGTTCATGTGGTGCATCCCAATACTCCCCATACATAATTATCATGTGTCATGGAACCTTTTAACAACTCATCTTAGCTATTTAATTTGTCCAGTAAAAGGGTTTCAATGTACATCGTAGTTGCTGTACATTGGAAACTCACAACTTTTTCTACTCTTGTTATTTTGCTTTGAAGCTTTTATATACATCAAAGATTCATGCAAAAGAAATATACTCAACCAAACTTTCAGTTTTTGAGATTTGTATATAAATACCTGATGCTGTCATCGCACTTTTACCTTTTGCTTCTCTAGTTGCTCCTCCAATTTTCTTCAGGGGGCGTAATTTCATTCGGATCTCATTAAATGGTCTCGCCAAACGATACCTCTTGAATCACCAACAAAAAAAAATATTTATCCAAGATCTTCAGGAAATTGTCGAACAGATCATTGATCTTATCCCATTCTTCGCAAATCGTGCTTCCGATTCTAATGGAGTGATTCAAAAGAGTAGAAGCCAAGCGGCGACATCTTTGGTAAGTTTGGAACCAATTATACTGTAGAGATCCATGAACAATTGATAATCTATGTGGATGAACTGAAACGACTCTCTCTAGAATGTTAGAGCTGTGTAGTTTGCTTCGTTTTTCGATAGATCGTCTGTTTCTTTTGGCCGCTATTAATGACTTGCAACTCTCTCTCTCTCTCTCCTTTTTCTGTTTAACAAATTCGTTGAGTCTGATCCTTCAAAACCCTCTTCCTCCAGATCTATCGCCGATCTCCTCAACCTTTCGGCCATCACCGCAACCACACACAACCTCGTTTTTCAATTTTTTTTTTAATATTCTCTTCAGCGGTTCAGCCCCTTGTCGCAAAACCCATAGCCCTACATTCTATCTCTTTCTTTTTTCTCAGCTGCATTGCGATTTGTACCTCGACAAAATGAGATCTGAAATCCAAGATCCATAAGGGTTGAAATTGACGGCAACCCCCAATTTCTGATTTGGATCGTCCCATGTGATTTGTCATAGATTTTCCCTTTCGTTCCCACGGACGGCACCAATTGTGGAGGTCAATTTTGGGATTGACCTCAAGATCTCCTTTTAACAAAGATCATTCACCAATGAATCATAGAAATAATAGAAAAAATACCGAAAAAGAGAAAGAACACAAAGAGATTTTTTACGTGGTTCGGCAAATGTACCTACGTCCACGGGCTCGGGGAGCTGTTTCACTATAGATTTCAGATTTACATAGCCTCCTCTTTCCCTCTCCATCTTTTCTCCTCCTTTTTAGCCTCCCCGTTTTTAAATAAAGAAATCCTAATTAGAGTCTTAACCCTAATTAATTACAATTAACCACATTGTCCCTTATCCAAAATAACAATTACATAACAAGAAAAAGATTCCTTTTAAATTAGGAATCTTCCCTAATAATATATAACTCTCTTTAAATAATGCCACGTGTCCACCTCAAGATGCGCATTGATGGTGTTAATGAACGATCCAGATAGAAGACGATTTTATCCCTCTACAACTCTCATTAGTAATTCGAAATATAGCAAAAAAATCGATATATGAAAAAATTAGCTATGGGCAATTTTTTTCATCCTAAATAAGTATTGATATATACATAATAATAACGGGTCAGATAAAGTATTATTAGGTCATAAGCTGCCCTAGACTTAATGGGGATGGACAATTTTGAGAAAATTTTAGAAACACCCCTGCAAAATTAGTGATATCGATTTTCCCTCTTGCAAAATGTAAGATTGGGTTCATCCTCTTGATCAAAAGTTAACATTCCATTTTGTTGATGAATTATTTGTGAAATTTTCATTCTATTCAAAATATAATTTCAAAACTTTTAAATTACTAAAAAGGAAAATCATCTATGATTCCGTCCACACCTCCACATCAGCTCAGTGTCTAAAGTTGTATTGTGCATTATTACACCCCAACCTCAACATGTCTCTTTAAATAAATCAAAATTTTACTGTGATTTCTTCAACAAAAAGGATCTTAACCTCCGGTCAAGGGGGATAAACCTGATCTTGAATTTTGCAAGAGGGTACACTTCATATCTCTAATTTTGCAGTGGGGTACCACTAAAATTCCCAAATTTTAAATCCTAATCTTGTGGACTCAAGACATTAAATCTTCATGATCACTAATGTGTCATGTTAACTCGCATATAACAAGACCCATATATAATTCATTTAATGGTAGTGGAATTGACTTATGTTTTGTGATCATAGTCACCAAATCAGAATACGAGTTTAAAATGAAAAGGAAAAACTTTGGAAAAGACGTAAGAAAAAATGATAATAAAATGGGAAAAAAAATGAGACTTACACACATAATTATACATTGAGTTGTCCTTGAGTAACATTGAAAAGGACATCATTTCACACATTGGTTTGCATAGAACCACTTATGCTTTTTATTTGTATCCGGATGAAAAGCATCTATGGCTCTATAAACACACCCATTTCATTAATGTTTGAAACGGTTTTAATTTCAATGTTATTTCAGCATTTTATTTTATGATAAAAACAAGTGTAACCATCAATGTACTTTTGGAGTAAAATGGTACAATATTAAAAAGATTTAAAAATCATAACATATAAAATCCACATTAGATAACATTTATGAATTAAATCACAAACAATCATAAAATCATAAAAATTAATCATAGGCCTACAAATAAATAAGTTATTATTATTATTTTAAAAAAAAAACATAAAGAAGTCTTTTTTTTTTTTTTAAATCGAGTTTTTAGAGGTGTCATAGACATTTTAAAATTTAAACTTTTTTTTAGAAAAGTGGAGTTATAATTGCATTCGTTTCATAACCGTGTTCTTGTCTGGGTCATTATTATCCTGTGTTCCTTGGTTATGATTGTCAACCTCAACATGGCCAAGGCATTGTGTAACCAATTTAATAAACAGGTTGGGTTCTGGTTGAATGTTTCGACACGACTATCGAATGGATACGGTTCGGGTTGGGTAATCTTCAGAATACCCTAAGCTCAGCACGACCCGACCCACTGCTATAAACGTCAACTGTCACCAAATAGTTACAATAAAATATCCATCTACATGAACTTAAATATATCATGTTAGCATATTAAAACTCCAAAGGAAATAGTATGTACAAATACCTACTTGATACCACAAACAAAAACCATTTATTTTATTGGTTGCATTGGCAATGGTGGTGGAAACAATGTTACATCCATGTCTCAATGCACACACGTGATACGAGTCCGACTTTGCAGCAGAGCAGGCCGTTTCAAAATTTTGAAAGGAACCCTCCCCGTTAAAAGATACGTGGCATTTTGCATTTATTTCATGCCCCTAGATTTCCTCCAAAATTTGGAATACCTCCTTGGAAATACCAGTGTAAACCAATGGAGAGGGTTGTTTCAAAATTTTCAAGGGTCCTGCTCGCTTCAAAGTTTTTTCCCATGGGATACTAGAGGCACATAACATCTAAACTAGTAACAAAAATAAAAAGTTTCTCGTTTTATCCTTCTATAAAGAAGGTTATGAGTTCAAATTTTGTCTAGGAGCATTTTAGACAGACCAATAAATCAGATGACATTCTAAAAGACGACTTTGAGCAGAGTCAGAAAATTATATAATTAGTTCCATTATAGTCTGTTCAAAATATATTACATTCTTCTGATTCATTAACCTTCCACAATCTGAGTATTTTGATACTTTATAGCAGCTGTTCTGATTCATCACTCTGCCATGTAGCTATTGCTAGAGTATGACGGCCACCACACGCGACAAGCTTAGCACACCAACATCCTCCGCCACTGCTACTCAGATTCCTAGGTTGTGGAAGGTTAATGGGTACATCCATAGGGTGACCAGTCGTTACTTTTCTCCCACATCCAAGACGTCCATGGTCTCCACGTCCAAACTGCCAATGAAAAACCAGCCAACTTATTAATCAAATAGTTATAACTACAAGATTTAAAATCTCTTTTGGAGGCAATGTTTTGGTCAAGAGAAAAATTGAATTTTTCAAGTCCTGGCCGAAACATTCCAAGACGGCGCATTAACCATAGTACTTCCGCTGCCTACCAAACAAAATACACCCATGTGCATGGACACGCACATACACACATTTCATAGCTCTTTAGTGCTTGCAAGACTCAACAAGAATGGTTTACTGGTTTCACTAATAACAACTACCATGCATGCAGACAACAAACAAGAATAAAACATATGACGACAGGAATTAGGGAAATTTAGTTTGATATACCCTTTGAGTTTTGGTGAATATTAATGTACCCGTGTTTTCAAACTTACATTCCCATTGATATTTCATCAATCGAAATGTTAAATTAAATGTTTCCATTTTCAGCCTGACCAAAATAGACACTGAAACAAAAATTTAATACATTGAGGGAGATACAAGTCAGTATTCTACTTTATTTGTTTATTTGCTTTTTTTTTTCCTTTCTTTACACTTATATTTTGTCTTCTTCTTTATAGCTAAATTCTTACTTCCAGGTTGATCTTATATTCAACAAGCACAGAATGATCTTTTAAACACAAGCATTAAGGTACTTACAGAAAACATTCGCCCATCACGTGTTAATGCTACTGAGTGAGTGCCTCCACAGGACACCTATATACAATATCAAGAGCAGATAAACCCAAACAGTTAATCATGAGGAGAGGGAATCCATGATGAACTGACTAAAACCGATATATCACTTACTACCAGTGACACATAAAGGTAAACAAATCTAACATTCAAACCAAGTATATTATTGATCTAGAGTTCTTTGATTGTTGAACGTACCTGAACTATGTCCTCCCCTACTAGGAGTTGAACCCTCTGAGGCATCATTTTACTGCTCTTGTCATCTCCAAAGCCAAGCCTCCCATGCTCCCCCCTTCCCCAGCCATACACCTGCAATGAAAGACCAAGCCATACCAAAGAAATTATCTCAACTGCGCAGATTTAGACATCAAATTTCTTAACCATTTTTTTTTTTTTTCAGGATAAAGTAAACACATTTCTGAGCATATAAAGTAAACGACTGAGCAATGGGTCTAAGCTTGATATTGATCCATCTTTCTTTCAATGAGATATGATCATTATTGACACATTTAATTCTCATGAATTGCATGGAAAACATCAAACACCCGTTTTAGTGTTCTCATATATGCCACCAAATAATAAGGCACAATATGAAACAGAAGAATCTAACCCCCTCCCAGTGATTAAGTTGTCTTGGTCTTTGTATTTAATATAGCTCATGCTTTTGTTTTGATCAATAAATGAGAATTCATTAAGAAGAGGAAAGGCTAAAGGGAAGCTCAATGGAGGTCGATGTGACCTACCAAGCAAGCGAGCACCCAATCAGAGAAAGAAATCAAAACCAAACGTCAAAACACAAGAAAGCCCACTTAAAAGCCTACACCAATTACACAAAAGCAAGGAATCCTATCTAAAAATATATCGACGACTAGGAATTGCAGTTAAGCCCCTACTCTGTTTTTTCAGACTCATACTCTTTCACAATGGAATGAAGTAAATGTTTTTCCCTATGTTGCATAGATACAGTAGTGCATGTCCAAATGTGAAACATGTACAATGATAGATTTGGAAAACACCAAAATATAGACTTCATTTTTTTTATAAGCAAAATATAGGCTACATAAACCCAAAAATATATTTTGATTAAACAAAGAAACGGTTTCTATGTAAGCTGATAATAATTAATAAAAATGATTGTCATGCCCCAATTTTCCCAAATCTATGATCTCTGACTTGACTTGTAAAACTCGAAGCCGGGGTGCAAGAATTTCTATTGAGAGCTGCTATTGCCACACCAATTCCTATGTAAATCACCAAAGATTTGCACACAGCTGGTGTGGCGTTTGTAAAAGTTGGTGTGGCAATAGTAACTTAAAAAAAATCAAATCGAAAATTCCATGAAATATTTTTACCTCAAATTCAATCATTCCTCTCATTCATTTACATGAATCACATTAAAACAAAAAGCTAACTTGGAAATTCGACTATTTGACAGCACCTTTTCTAAAAAATTGGACTTGTGGTAATTTTTACCTGGTGAAATAAACCTGCACAATATATTTACTGTATTTAACCATCCATATTACAACCTATTCTTTAGTTACACACCATACATTCCATCACATCTATATAATCTATTCTACATATGACCATCACTAACAGAGGATCATTTTATGATTCATCTTTTCTTAGGGAGATTTTGTCCTACGTTTTATCATTGCCTCATACTTATTGGATATTACCCAAGTCGATATTGTCCCTATTCCAATGTTGGGAATTACATGTCTTTACTCAAAGAAACAGAATTTTATGGCCCTTAATAACTTTTGTAATCTGTTGGGGAACCTGGAAGAAAAAAAATAAAAAGGTAAAAAGAATATTTCAAGGGAAGGAACAATTGTGTGAGGAGATAATCTTAGAAATTTTAGGACCGTTGTTTTTCTGGTGCAAGTTATTCGATGAATTCAAAGGGGTGATCTTCTAGAATTGCATGTTAAATGGGATCTTATGTGCTCCATTTAAGGTCAAACGTGATACGTGTCCTTGTATCTTATAGATCACCCTACACCCTTGTTTAGGTTCTTGTATCTAAGTAAGATGTCTTGAGCTTTATTGATTTAATAAACTGATACTTACAAAAAAAATGATGTCTTACCACCAGTAGCAAAAAATCCCTCCGACAAGTCATAGAAATGGAAATAAATAGACACCTAATTAAAAAAGCCACTTAAACTAAAAACAGTGAAATGCATACCTCGCCCTCATTTGTCAATGCAGTGGAATGCCATCCTCCAGCGGCAATATCAACCTGGTGGAATTCAGAAAAATAAGCATAATGAGAAGACTAATCCGAAATTAGTCATTAAGATACTGAAAAATGGGGGTTGTACCTATGTGAATCTGATAGTAGCCAAATCTTTTGTTTTCTTGTATGATTAACAAAGAATGTTCGTTTATGGTTCTAACCTATTTGAAAATAGCCTCCAACTGAAAGATCTTCAGTTATGTGACACTCACTGCATCTTTGTGTGCATAATTATTCTCCATTTTTTTTTTGTACATACAATTCTCACATTTTACCTTAAGATGTTTTGACATATGATCAAAGAAGAGATCATTTAAAAATTCCATCTTTTTTAGACTCTCGTGGGATGTGAACTTGCCATTAGTATTCTATGCTCAAACTTCTAAATTATGAATTAACTCATTTAGTCTAGAGGATACTACCCAAATCAAGTGTGCGAAAAAAATAGCACCCTCACTAACGTGATTAAAGTTCTTTTGTATTTTGAGTTTTTGGTAAATGGGAAATCAGATAAAAAAAGACAAGCTTGCAGATGTCGATTACTACTTTGTGCATACTGCATACATTATTATAAGGCATTGCTCAATCTATACAGGCTTTTGGATATAAAAAAATTTCCATTTCAGGAGATTGTTTGACTGTAGGTATCTGGCACTTCTCTTTTTTTAAAGAACCCAACACAAAACTAACATGAATCAGTTAAAATTGGACAAGTGAGATAATTTACTATAAGTGCAAAGATTTCCTTTATGAAGTATTGATTTGGAGGTAATATATTCAGAGAAGTCCACAAAGAAATAAGTTAGCTTTAATTCTAATTGTTACCCTATTGGAATGGACCAAAGGGGGAAAAACTCAAAAGAATGTGATGGTATCAGAGTATAGAATACGAACCAAAGTCTGATCAGACAGTCCTTGAACGGGAATAGGTTGTGATCTTGGTTGGGTATCCCCAGTTCCTAGTTGTCCGTACTCATTATTACCCCATGCCCATAGCATTCCTTCCTCCAGCAGTGCCAAGTTATGAAAAGCACCAACTGCTATAAGCCTCACCTTTTCGAGACCCTGCACTCGTACAGGAGTAGAAATCTGTTTTCTGCAATAGTAAACCTCATTCATAAGCAAACACCAAGCATTATCATGAACAGAGATTTAGTTAAGCAAGTCAAGAGGCATACATATCTCCAGGTGGCCATGGCTGACCCCATGTCCATACATGCCCCTCATGTGTAAGCACCACAGAGTGAGTACCTCCAGCAGCTACCTGCAACAGAAGTAGTCAAAGAACATTAAACATTTTTTCAGAGTTGCCTTCACCATTTCTGACAAGCATAAGAGGAAGTAGAAGAAAAGGAACAAATATGGAAAAGAAGTAAAAATATAAGATTGTCCATAAGGACTTTAAATATATCTTCTCTACTAAAAAGAATAAAACTACTACTAGTGACATTCAATAACAATTTATATTATCCAATACTCCCCATCTCAAGCTGGAGCATTGATATTTACCATGCTGAGATTGAAAAGTACGTCTCAAAGAGTGGAAGGACCGATAGCCTTAGTGAAGATATCCCCTAACTTTAGGTGTGGCGATGAGACTCACTTGAAGCATTTCATAAACAAAAAATGTCTGCTTCAATGTGCTTAGTTCGCCCATGTAAACAGAGTAAAAAAATGTGAATGGCAGCCTCATTTATCATAATGAAGAGGGGCATAGACTGGGAGACTACGAGTTTTTTCTTGGATTTCTATGCAACTAGATTACCACTTAAAAATGTACAATAGCCTGAGGTACATCGACAATTAGTAATAGAGCCAGTGCAATCAACATTAGAAGAGTAAATGTCAAGGTGGCTACTGGCTGAGTACGTAAGCCCACGACCAATACAACACTTAAGTTACCGTAGCATGTAGTGCACAGCAGCAAGGTGAGGTGGGCAATGCATGAATTGGTCAACATAGGTGATACCAGGACAAGTGATACTCAGGTATATCAATTGACCAACCAAAAGTTGTACTTCCAAGGATTAGGAAGAAGGTCCTCAGAAGTCACAGGAAGGGAGTAGTTCCTCTGGTCCATTCCCAATAATAAATAAATAAATAAACACTTTAGGATACCTAGATACTTCATATCATGTGTCTAGTCCTGTATTCATTTATGTGATGAAAAAGATTCGTGCTTGGGGCTGGCCGATTGTTATACGAGCCATCCTGATGCAACCCTCCTCTATATCTGGGCTTGGGACCATCAGCGTACTGTTAGCACATGAAAACAAGGGTGGTGGATGAAAGCATTGTAAATGCGACATGGAAGGGGCCCTTTTCAAGTTTTGACCCTATACACATCAAAGAAAGATATTTGCAAGTTACTTTTCACTTTTGTTTTTTCCATCTTCATTACTATTTTAATATCAGAGGGAAAAACTAAGAACTGCAACAATACAAATGAATGATGAGGCATTTTCAAGATACTTGAACTCTGTAAGAGCTTATTTAAGCTTGCTAATGTCAACAACAACTAAAATCTTGTGATGATTATGAAATTTTATCATATAGAAAACCAATTTAAGAAGAAACAAAAGATTTAAACATGATTTCTCATTTACAATTTGCGGACGATACTTTGGTTTTCCTAGATCACTCCAGGGATCAGGTGAGGGTGTTACGGGTCCTTTTGTGTTGTTTCGAGGCTATGTCTGGTTTACATATCAATTTGCAAAAGAGCAAGATTTTTGGGGTAGGAAACGTGAGTGATATACATCTGATGGCTGCGACCTTGGGATGTGGGCATGATGTTTTACCTACGACTTATCTGGGATTACCATTGGGAGCACCCTACAATAGCATCAAAATTTGGGAAGGGGTGCTAGAGAAAATGGAGAAAAGATTGAGTATGTGGAAGGCCAAGTACTTATCCAAAGGAGGGAGAGTTACCTTGATAAAGAGCACCTTGACGAGTATCCCGGTTTACCTTCTATCCCTATTCACGCTTCCTAGGTCGGTGGAAATCAGATTGGAGAGGCTTATGAGAAACTTTCTATGGAATGACAAGAATGGTAAGAGGAAGTATCACCTGGTTAGATGGAAGGTTGTGTGTATGCCCAAGAAGAATGGGGGGTTGGGGATTAGGGGTCTTAGACTTGCTAATAGAGCACTTTTAGGGAAATGGTTATGGAGGTTTGGGGAGGAAAGGGGTAGATTATGGAGGAGGGTCATTTTGGCAAAGTATGGGGAAAAGAGACTGGGTTGGTATAGTGGCGAGGCTAAAGGCTCGTACGGGTGTAGTGTTTGGAAGGGTATCTTGAAAATGAACGAGGAGTTCGAGAAAGGGATTAGGTTCAAGGCGGGAACGGGTAATAAAATCAGATTATGGGAGGATAGTTGGTGTGGCACATCACCTCTAGCAATTCAATTTCCGTCTTTGTACGCCTGTTCTACAAAAAAGAACTGCTCGATTCAGCAGTGTTTGATTCGCAATGAGTTCACTTCCACTTGGGATTTGGGATTCAGGAGAAGCTTTAATGATTGGGAGATAACTGATGTGATATCTTTCCTTGATCTCTTACACTCGTGTCCTCTCAACGAAAGTGAACAGGACAGATGGGAATGGACGAGGGCCAAGGACTTGAGATTCTCTGTCAGCTCATTCTTTAAGTGCCTCAATTCTTATGCCGAGCGATCATTCTTGGGATCTATCATTTGGACCACTTCCATCCCATCTAAAATATCATTTTTTGTTTGGTTGGCTTCCCTTGGGAAAATTCTTACATTGGATAATTTGATTGCTCGAGGGTGGATCACACCTAATTGTTGTCCCCTGTGCATGAAAGATGGGGAGTCTGTCGACCACATCTTAATTCATTGCACATTCTCTCATCAAATTTGGTCATTATTCCTTGGTCTTTTTCATATTCAGTGGGTCATTCCTTGTAAGTTCTCCTTGTTGTTAGAAGGGTGGGCCAATAATGTTTTCTCATCCAGAAAAAGATTCTTGTGGGCTATTCTTCCCTCGGCTATTGCTTGGGGGGTGTGGAATGAGAGAAATAACAGGGTGTTTAACAATAAGATGAGAAGCTCCCACGGCACATTCTTGGAGATTTTGGGCTTGTTATACCTTTGGGCGAAGCAGAACATTGAGTTCAAGGGGATTACTTTTGATGACTTCGTTTTTAGATGGAACTCTTTATGTAGTCTTTGATGCTTTAATTTCTTCTTGATTTGTAGTTTGTTTAGAGGCTTTCTCGGCCTCTTTGTATTTTGTTTCTTTCAATCAATACATTACACTTATCAAAAAAAAAAAGATTTAAACATCACCTTCACATTTGTAAGTTTCCTCTATACTAGTTTCAAAAAGGAAACAGAAGAAGAAGGAAGACTCCTACAATTTGATCAAACTTATACAATAAAAAGACAACACAGTTATGTCGGTAAATAGATCACCTGTCGAACTGAAAGCTTTGGAGCACAACGCTGAGGAATCACAATGTCCCTTCTCAAAGCCCTACTACTATCATCTTTTCGCTCAGGTTCCTCACCACATTGACCATACTCATTCCCACCTACATCAAACACACTTCTTGACCTTCCACAAACATTAAATAAAAATAAAAAAATAAATAAAAAGCAAGACCCTTAAATTAATGGTCAGTAATTAGTAGGTGAAGGTGGGTTTTGAACCAAGGTCGTGGTATCAACACAAAGACTTTAAACAACTTAGGAAGCTGGCACATTCATGGGCCAAGGAACATAATTAAACATACCCCAAGCGTAAGCTTGGCCTTGATCGTCAACAGCCAGACAATGCCATCCACCAATAGCTGCCTGAAATTAAGAAACCACCATCAGAATCCACTCAATTAAACCTAAGGTATCGAATACAAATAAAAGTAATTGTTTTTTCTCTGACCTGAACAATCTTCACATTAGAAAGGGCTTTGACTTGGCTTGGTATGTTTTCAGTTTTGGTTTCTGGTGGATGGCCTAAGGTTCCTCTTTGGTTCCATCCCCATGTAAATAACTAAAACCCAATACAAAAAAAAAAAAAAAAAAAAAAAACCATTTTTTTAACTATAAAACTGAAAAAGCTAAAATATCCATTAACAAATAACAATAACCAAACTAATATACTAAGATTGATGAGCAAAAAACCAACCTTTCCATCTTCACAAATTGCAAGCGAGTTTCTACTTCCAGCAACAACAGAACAAACTCTCTTTGACTCAAGAGCCTTAACAGAGCAAACCAATTCTTTCTCTTCATTGTCTCCGATGCCCAACTGCCCATCTTCTCCTGATCCCCTAAAACATGAGGAAGAAGGTTTTTTTTCCCAAGTCAGTAACATAATAATACTAGAAAAAGCAAGTTCAACACTTAGACTACTAGTAAGAAGAGAAAGCGAGAGATTTAGGGTTTCAAACCATGCTAAGATGATGGGATTGGTGGCTGCCATGGAAGTTGGGAAGAAAGCTTGAATCAGAGGAGGCTATAAAAGCGTATATAGACTGTAAGTGGAAGTGGAACTGTGGAAGGGACAGGAAATAGAAAGAGTACGCCACTGTGGGTGAGGGTTTGTTGAATACCGATGTCATAGTCTTCACTCGGATGACGTGGCATGAAAATTATAGACCTGCTTCTTCGGGATACACATCTCACATCTTTTACGGGGATTTAATATCCCCAAGAAACAGATCTATGGTTGTGTGTCCGTGCTATGTCAGCCGAGTATCGACGGAGTGACGACTTTCTAATTTGAGAATATGCACTCCATTTGTAAAAGCAACCCCTATGGAAAATTTTATTGACATAGGCAGAAATAATAAAGATAAAGACACTCCAAGAATAAATAAATAAATAATTAATCAACCAAATTTTTTGAAAACACTTGACATTAGTCCTTTTCTATTTTTCTCTTTTTTTTTCCTATTCTTTCTTCTCTATTTATAGCACATCCTTTTTTTTGGTGAGGAAGACGTCAAATATTTCAAGACTCAACAATATAGTAATCAAAATCAAAATCTAATCAAAAAAATTTTCTTTTCAAAAAAAAAAAAATATATATATATATATATATATATATATATATATATATGTGTCTGTGTGTGTGTGTGTGTGAATTTTTAGTGGTAATCCTTTGAAACCCTTAAATCATTTTTTTAAATATTGATTTAAGTCATACTTTTCATCCTTAAACCACTCTCTACATTCCTTCTTCACTATTCAATGTTATATCTCCTTCATTAATAAAATAGATGATTAGAGTGTCTAATGATTAGAACTCAATGTATTGAAATGAAATGGATACAACCATGGTTTGAAATTTTGGAATGCAACAGTTGATATGTATATAGATACATATAAAATATTGAATATTTTGAGAATGTATCAGATATGTGATGAATTTATTGATCGGTTTTTTTCATAATCGAAACATTGTGATTGTTTTTTTTATAAGTTTTCCCTTGCCATTTTAAACTCGTACTCTAACTTTGTGACTATGGGTATATCATTCATCGAAATTTCTACTATTGCTAGAAAACTCAATTCTCTAAGCATTTCCTCATTTTTTTGATGATTGAACACTTTCTTCACCCATGTGACCTATTGACCAAATTTCCAACAATTGGTATATTGGCTCTCAAAAAATAAATTCTTATCAACCTCTTCTTTCAAAAATCTTATTTGTTTTTTTATCTCGTTGAATGGCAAACCTATTAATGATGTCCTCTTCTATTGTTTGGCAATATTACATTTGATTTGCATTCCAATATAGTGGTTTGGTTATTTTCGATGGTTGAGTTGGGTTTTGAGTCATTGTAGTGGATGAATTTTTTATTTAAGATGTCATTAATTGTGACATGGAAGTTGAAGTTTTTTTTTTCTACAGTTGCCATGAAGATTTGTAAAAGAGTAACATCCCCTATTAGTAAGAAACCACAAAGACTAGCATGCAAGTTATGCATATGCAAGGGGATTATTTTTAGAACTATACTTTGCTCCATTATCAATCTTTGTTTTTCGGGATTTCTAGTCTGTTTGGGATTTTTTGAATAGGTATTTCTTATGCTAAGTTATACTAACTTGTAACGTTTTCACATAGCCTATGTATTATTGTTTAAGATTTTCTAGCAACATTACATAATCCAATTTTTTTTCTAAGTGATCTTGTCGTTATTTTCGTTAATTGTTATCACTCTTTCCTAATCGTTGTCTTATTCAAAATATCGTTAAGTGTTATAGGGATTTCTTGGTCGCTTTTGATAGCGATGTTGCAATTTAGCGATTCCTTGATCGATTTTTCTGGGTGAGACTCTTCATTTAGCTATTCCTTGATCTTTTTTTGGAGTACTTTCTATCTTCGTTGTAGATACGTGGATTTCTCCATTACGACGGTCACATCTACTAAGGATTGTAGTCGCCACCATTCATATTGTAAGTGGGTGTGAATGGTCACCCGATGCACATTTTTCTAAAAAGTGACATTTTTGGCACGTAGTGACTCACGATGGATAAAAACTAATCAAACTTTGAGATTTGGGATAAGCGGCTCGGTTAGAAAAAAGGGAAGGTGTTAAGCACCATTTTCTCCTCGCCAAGTGGCGGTAACCTCAACTCAATTCGGTCATTTTAATTGAAAATATAAAAATAAAAATAAAGTGTCACGTGTTGATAATGTGTACCCTAACTTGGGATTTATTTTTGGCTTGATTATAGGATCATCTTATTGAAGGAGATGATCCTTAGCCTTGGGAATAACACATTTTTAAAAGTGTTGACGATGGTTATAGATCCATTCTCATGAGTTGAGAAGGATCCAAAAATCGGTTGCCTCAAAACGATTTGATGGGTTAAATCGATTTTATTTTATTTTTTTTGTGAAGGTGGTTACAATCCTTATACTTTCAATTGGACCGAAATCCAATCTACCAGAGATAAGGGAGGGGAAACATTACGTCTTAGGGGCTATCTAAAATAGAAATTAAAGATAGGTGAAAAGGGGTAGTAGAAGAGGGATATGGAGAAGGTAGAGAGAGAGAGAGGGGGTTGTTCTTTTTACCCACCTTGAAGCTTCCAGGTTTTCTTTTCTTTTCTTTCTTTCCTTCCTTATTCTTCTATGTCTTCTTGAGTTGAATCCTTAATGAGTCATGAGAATGTAACTCTTTTTAGATTAATGTAAGAGAGTAGTGAAGATATGAAAAGAAAATAGAGTGATTTTTGTGAGACTTGGTAAGAGATTTTTTTAGTGAAAGTTGGGAACCATTTTTGGGAAGAGGAGGGGGGTATTTATAGATGTTGAGTGGTCATTTTAGGGATATAATGGGGTAAAGTTGGGGAGAGTAGAGAATGACATATGTTTTAAAGGTAGGAGGTATGAAATTAGGAGTTGGGAGAGGGGTAAATATGTAATGAGAGTAAATGGGTTATGTTTTGATCCAAATGGTTTGGATCTTACCCAAACCATTTGGGTAGAGTGTTTGGTGAGGTGAGATGATGGGTGTTTAAGAGGGTGGTTGATTAATTGAGTGATGTTTGGTTTAAGAGAATGGAGGGTGTAAGAGGGTGGTTGGGAGGGTGAGGAAGATGGTGACATGTGGCAAGAGGTGTGGATGTTAGGGGTTTAGATTTAATTGATGGGAGAGATTGAGTGTTTAATTTGAGAGAATGGGTGTAGGTTTAGGTTGTAAGATGAGTTTATAGGAAATGATGATGGTAGATTAGGGAGATACATGATAATGGTAGGTTAGGGGGAGGTGTTTGATATGAGAGAATAGGGATTAGAGAATTATGAGGGTAGGTTAGGGGAGGGTGTAGGTTAGGGGAGGGTGTAGGTTGATAGTGTTTGATTTGAGAGAATGTAGGTTTATAGGGAGTAATGAGGTAGGTTAGGGGAGGGTGTGGGTTGATGTGATTTTTTAGAGAAAAGGTGATAGGTTGATGTGTGGATAGATGAAGTTTAAAAATAATTAATGGGGGTAGGTAGTTGGATGAGGGAGGTGAGATGGGATGATGACATGTGTCATATTTGATTATCAAGTTGGTGATTGGTTGATGTGGTTAGTGGTTTGTGGGTTAGGATTATGGTTGGATGTGAATTGGATATGGATAAGGGTTTGTGGACTTTTTAGTGTATTGGGCTTGGGTAGGGTTTGTTTTGGATTGGATTTTTGAGGATGGGTATGTTTTAGGTTTTAGGTGGTGTGGGATTGGTTTTAGGTTAGGGGATAAGGTGAGAAATGTAATTTGTGAGTGTTAAGGGTTTATGGACCTTAGATAGGCTTAGAATTTCTTCGGATTCGGAGCGGAGCGGTGATGGGTAAGGAAGGTGGAGATGGTTCCAAGTCTCATTTTACATTTTTTATCTTTTTAGGAATTTTTGAAATTATTGGATTGATCGAAACGCCACGTGTTGGCAAATCGGGCTTTTTAGGCCCATCGGAGAATTTTATTAAAAATGGGGTATTTCTGGGATACAAGGACGGAGCGGTAGGGTTGAAAAATTGTAGGGTAAGTCAAATCCCTTTTGGTGAGCCCCTTAAACTATTAGGAGGTCTTAAGGGCCTTGATTCGATCAAAATGCCATATTTCGATTGATTTGGGCCTTTGAGGTCCGTTGACAATTTTTATTGAAAAATCTGTATTTTTGGGCTTTTCGAGTAGGGGCCTGTTCATATTGGGGTGTCTACATTCGTCTTTTTCTTTTTTGTTGTTTTAGGGTCATTTTGTCTCATTTTCACATATTTTCCTATTTCTACTCCATTAATAGTTTTTTTTTCTTTATAGGGTTTCATTTTGAAACCTTAGATTTTGGTTTCAAGATTGTCGTTTATTTTTGCTAGTTTATTTTCTTCCTCATGCTTTAAACAATAGTGAATAACATACATAGACTTTGAAATCACATCTACAGTTGCTCCTACCTTATTCTTGATCATCCACTGTTTGGTAATTCTTCAAATTATTTATTCGGGCACCCATGTCGTAGATTTTGGTTTGAAAGTATTGGCATGTTTGGAATTGACAGAGCAAGGGTTTCAAAGGTATATGGGATGCAAGTGAAGTGTTTTGGGCAATGAGATCATTAATTGACTCTATTATTTCAAGAATCTGAGGTCTGATGCTCACATTTGATATTCTCTCTAGTAGGCAAACATTAAGGGGATTTTATTATTATATATCATGTTGGACCCATTGAACCACATGTCTATACATCATGTTGGGCCCTCAGAACCACAGGTCTCTTGTCTAGAAATCAGACACACTTTTGGTTGATCAAAGTCTCATAAGCACTAAATGTTATGAAGAAAGAGGAGAAGTCGAAGATTGTCAAATTGAAGAATTTTTTTTTTGTTGATATTTGTACTTATAGCGATCGCAAAATCATTATATTATAGTTATCTGTCGTTTTCACAATTTTGAAACCCCTTTATTTTGAGTTATTTGTAAAGGCCCCCCTCTATGATTTTATAAATAGAAGAAGCCTATTGTAAATAGAAAAAACAAAAAGAAGAGAATATTATTTTTTTTAATTTTGCTTTGAAGTCTTCCATGGGAAAGAGTTTTGGATTGTTTTGGCAAGATTGGATAAATCAAATTTGATCAGTAAGCTCGAATTTAAGTTATTTTAGTTTGTTTTTCAGCAACTTAATTGATCTTAGATCATCATTGTTAGAGGTTTATTTTGGATTTAAAATTTTAATTTCTCTTTAAAACTAAGTTATAATGATTGAATTCGAAGTGCATTCAACCACCTCACTACTTGTGAGAATGGATTCTTGATCATTTCTCCTTGTAGTAGGAACAAGTCAAAGAACTCCTCAATGTTCCCCGTCAATGGTTGTTTGAGATGGCCCTGAAACTATCTCAAATTGAATTGTTGCCTCGAATTTGTCCCAAAGAAACTTAAGAACCAAAGTTTTCCTAATAACTAAAGTTGGCGGAACAATAAGTTCCTCATATAATACTATATTAAGACTGATCATCTTTGCAAATTTCACCATACGAACGACGTATGGTTCTCCCATCCTTCTGGAAAAAAAATAAAGTACATTTTCCCTATCTCTATTAATAAAGGCATTAGAAAGTCTTTAGCCGTATATAACTTAAGGAAGTGATTGTCGTTGACTAATCCGATTGCAATGACTTTCTATTCTTCATCTTACAAACGTGGGGATGTGTATAAAAAAGTAAATGTCAAATATTGATGCATAGAAATGTGAAAAAGACAACATTATTTTAGGATGTTATAATGTGTCCCATGCCTTGCATCGTCATCCAATATTTACTCAAAGTGAAGCAATCATCGAAGTATGAAAGTGCGTCAGTCAATGTATCAACAAAAGATATATCTCTCTAAATCTAGCGTAGTCCATACAAATATTTTGCAACTCATTCCCTCGATCAACCTTTACTTGTTTCCAATTTTTATCTCCAATGATCCCTACAAGATCGTCGATTACTCCAAAACCACAATTACTGTCACCTTCGACATCTCTTACTTTTTTATTAATTGATTGATAAACGAGTGAAAACAATTTCAATACATAAAAGGATCCATATTACATGTTCGTCAGACTTAAAATTTTTGTGTGTTTTTCTAGCTCATCACTTTCTTTTGCTTAGGAATATTCTGTGATACCATGTCTTCAACAGCTAATGCATGCTCAAACTCAATGGTTCTCTCTTTGTCAACTTCTTACTTCTTTTGGAATTTAATTTCGATTTTCCCTTGTTTGAGCTTTTTACATCCGGCTTCTCCAAATTTATAGATTTAGGGTAAGATATTTCCCTCAACTTCTTCAAAAAATCAATTTTCACATCCTCATTTAAATTGTCGATAGTTTGCATAAATTTTAGTATATCCGAAAAACAATCGTGTTTTTACAAGGATCCAACTAAGGATACATTAGTTAATTTCTTTCAATGAGAATCGACCCATGATAGAGGAATGATATTACCTTCATGCCTAAAATGTGAAGTCTTACATGCACAAAGAAGTCTATGAGTGCGTCGTAAAGTACATCCACATGCAATAGGATTTGGAACAATAGAGTCAGATTGTTTCTTCTCCTCAAGAATGATATGCAATTCATATAATGAAATTAACCCCCTAAGTTATTAAACAAAATCCCACTGAAGTCATGTATGACAACGTGTAAACTTTTCTTGAATAAAGCCTTGATTTCAGTATGTTGCAAGTCTAGTAAAGAGTGAACGGACTAGAATGAAAAAATAAAAATTCCCTGAGAAATTGTGGCACCCCGTTAAATGATAACACAACGTCCCATGTCAGATCTCGAGACACTAGGTGGCACCTTGAAATTTCGGCATGATCTCCTCTGTTTATATTTTATTCCAAGGCGTTCAACCTGCACCTAATAAACAACATACATTATCCTGCATATATACATGCAAAATATAATACAAGTGAAAGCCTATATACATCTAATAACATATGATAGACCAGAGTGCGAAAAGATAACCAAAATAAAGGATTATACAAACATTCATCACTCTAACAAAAAGTCCTAATATTCAATGCAACATCTATAATACTCTTAGACAAATCAACACCAGTAAGGGGTATATCACCACTACTCACCAAGTAACGGACTCTGGTTGTCTATCTGATCTACTAGATAGTCCTCATTTGTGTTTTACACCTGTCTCGTCAAGCTCCGGATCTGAACTAAAAAAATGAAGAAGGAAAGGGTGAGTAATAATGGTTACCCAATAGGAAAACAAACAATTTCTACAAATAATTTTTCCTAACATGAACGAATAAACTACTGAATCATTTTAAAATATGCAAAGTTTTACAGAAAAAACTATGATTAACTGGTACATATAGCCAGGGATGAGCAACTAAACATTTTTAAACTCACATTACATCAATCAACAGTACTCACTATAGCATTTTCTTTTTATACAAATCTAATTGACCAAATGGAAACATTAAACATGTATTTCATTTTATATATCAAAATAAGGCAACAAATACATAATACACAATAGTAGAGTAGTGGAATTAGAGAGTTGGGATTCATGATTGGATCGCTCCTAATCGGGATATGATGTTTTATAATAAAATATTAGTTCCTGATTTTATGACTGGTCGCTATTTACCACACTTGCAGAATCATTTATCCTGCTCAGACTGGCCGTTTGACGTGATCGTAAGTAATTGGTCACTTTTCAATGTGTTAGAACGTTCGACTACTATAGATTGTTAGTAATCACTGACTAATCATCTTCATCTATACCTATCAAGCGTGCATGTGATTTTTCAAATATACAAATCATTCGTATACAACCACCTTTACATTACAAGTTCACTGGTAAAGATAGAAATGAATAAATCCGGATTCTAGTTGTGACTCTACTCTCATATGCGTCCCATACCACGTATGCGTTTGGACTACCATACATCCTAAAATAATGTATCACTCCTGATGATATGACAGACTATCCCTTCAGGTATTCACAAGCTCTTTAACAGTTCACAAAATAACTACATATATATATATATATATATATATATATATATATATATATATATGTATCATTTCCTTTCTTTAAAAATAATTAGAAAATTTTATTTGAAAATAAATGAAAATTAATATTCCAAAATTGAGAATTGATATCCAGTTTCCTACCATGCAACTGTGGCCACCCGACCTAAAATAAATAACAAAACTCAGAGCCTCTACGCCAACAGAATTTAAATAAACATGCAACCAATCATTATCTCTGGATATCCCTTCATTAACCTATATACAATATTACAATGTAAAATGCAGACATTACCCCTCGGGTGTGATTCTTACATTTTACTGTTTTATCCTCTTTTCCCATTTTTTTCGATTCTTACTTTTTCAAACACATCATTCATTTTTCAAATTCATTCACTCAAATATTCATTTTTCGATATAAAATCCTTTTTCACATTTTGAAATTCATTTTTATTATTTAAATTGAAAATTTACAAAACTTATATCAAAACAAGGTCCGAGTAATGCACATAACCCAACTGGCGGAATTAATCCAGTGAAATATCCTTACCTACATATAGTTTGTTATAAAATACAATTAAACATATCAAATATGCATGTTCTGACGTGAATTTAAAACAACAAAAAAAATTCTATATTTTTTTTTTGGAAACACATAACAAGTTTTCATTAAAATCCTAAATACGATTTTCATAACCTATGGCTATTAATAGAAATTGAGAGTCTTTACAATCTCTGAGCAAAAAAATTGAAGCGTGTGCGAGGAAATCGAGACAATTGGCGGGAAAATCGAGATGGATTGAACTTTGAGACGGTTGATTTTTGAATTTAGCCTAGTGGTTTCAAAGATCTCGATGTCGTCGTCCTTTTTTCCTTTTACCTTGGAGGACGGTTTGGCCTCGAAACTGATGAAATCTGAAGTTTAAAAATTGAAAATCTTGTATAACATACGGTTGATTTTTGATGATACGAGGCGAAAGAGATGGTGAAATGAAAAGATATTTGGTGGGTTTTGTAAATGTTGAGGCTGTTGACAGTTTTTCCTTCTACGTCGGAAGTCGACAGCGACCCGTTCAAGGTGAATCTGAGGTTAAAAATAAGAGAAAAACTATTTTTTTGAAACCATGACTGGTTTTGGATGAATAAAATGATGATGAATAGTATTTTTATTTAAGAAAAATTATTTATATAAATGTGGGATGAAATCGGTATTTTACATATTATTTCGTTCGACAATAACTTGACCGTCCAGACTCTAAAAGGGACAAATGAATACTCTATTTTGTCTAATTTTTCATTCCAGATCTAATAGTGTGGTCAAATTCTATAAATTATGTCTCTAGCAAAAATTTACTTTTTCGACCCAATGGGATCCGAAATTTGACGTCATTTTCGTTTTTGACAATAATTCAACTTTTTGAGCTTAAAAAATGACAAGTAAATAGTTCATTTTCTATAATTTTTCGTTACGAACTTGATGCTATGATTGAATTTTAAAAATTCTTACTCTCGCAAAAAATCATTACTTTAGCTAGTCCGACTTGAAAATCAAAGATTTTGCAATTTTGTGTTCGAACTCGCATTTGAAAGTGCTTATAGGCTAAAATATATTTTTTGACAATTTTGAATTCAATGGTGAGGTCAGATTTTATTGAAAATGACCAGAATAAAATCCTATAGTTTTACCCTAAGTCCTACTTTCAAGATTTTTTTTTAAAATTTAACTATTTATTTTTCCTCGGATACGAATCGAAAACTCAGGATTTTATAAAAATTCTAAGACATCTTTGCAATTTTGTATACGAACTCTCTACCGGATTATTGATAGTATTCCCAAAGTGCATAAATTGATCAATCCAAGAAACTACAAAACATTTCTTGTTTGATATCAACTAATTCAATTTCACAGAACTTGTAACATTTGAATACCTATATGAAAATTCCTTCTCAAGTGTAGATAATAAATCATCATACTTATACTCATTTGAGGTAAACAACAACGAATTCCATGAGGTAGTGAACTTGTCCCATACTTATTTTGTTGGAAATATTGGTTTTTTTACTTTGCTAACACGTTCCTCGATATGTGGTAATAACAAAGGAAATTTTTTGCTTCTAGAAAGACGATAGGAATTCACATTCATTAGAGCGATCTCTTTATATGTGACGATGATTGACAGAAGTGAATGTGTTGAGAGGATTGATTTCATACGTTATAATATTCAAGTATAATTGTCCTCTTTTTGAGAATCTATATAAACAAACACAAATTAAAATATATTCGATGTAAAAGTCACATTGACAATCTCAAGAAGCGGATATTTATATATATTTGTCTTGTATGTGCAATTCACGAGAAATACAAAGGGATTGCATTTGGCAAGTTATATCTAATTTGGGTGAGCCCAAAACATATCTCAAACTTTATCTAAACCCTAAATAATTTTGTGTCATTCTATACATCATTTTTCGGAAAGGGAATGCAACAACATTTGTATTTGAAATTTTCATGTCCCTTCAACAAGTCTCACGAGCTTCCAAATATTATAAATTTTCGTTATAGTCAACACATTATTAGCATTTATATCCTTTAATGCTCTTAATATTTCCTTTACTTATACTCTAATGATGCTTATTTCTTTAAAAAATGTGCTTTTTAGCATGGGAGTGGCCTTCAAAATTTTCAATGAGTGGATGGTTGTGGGTACCACAATCAACAAAAATCTTTCATTGGTCCCTTGATGGTAATTTTATACCTCGCAATGAGAAAGAACAATCACAACGTTGGGTACCGAACTGTCGATCGGGCTTTCAAGGATCTTAGCTTGGGTACTTTCTTGTCGAGTTGGTAATTTTTTTTCTTAGGTACTTTCCATTCCTTTTACAACCATATATAATACTAGGAATCTTAGCCAACTAACTGAAGTCTGATCTTTACACAACAACATCTGTACCAATAGATTTTTCAACGTTTCTTGCCCATTTAGTCATTTCATCAAAGTTGTCAAAGACATGTGAATAAATAATTAATAAAATATTAAAATTGAAACAATTAATTAGTCAATGTAATTGTAAATAATATAACAAAACACACCTAATCTGTGGTGAAAACATCCATGAAATCCGACTCTTCGAATGATTCATCAAAATTTGGTTCATCAACTTGTGGATGTTCAATTGATAATGAAACTTATATTGAGATGTATATGTTAAATGTTAATGATGCAACATAATAACAACATAATAAATCAAACTTGAAAAAATAAAAATTTTATAAATACTTACATAATCTTCTTCTTCATTTTGAAATGTGCATGGACCTTTAGATGCAAAATCTTAGTCGTTTGAAGTACTAGGCGATTTCTATTCGAACACGAACAAATAAAGTAATTAACTCAAGAAAAAAAATAGTGATCAAACTAAGGTGAAAATTTCTAATGAATGTCGCTCAAAATAGGGTGATGATTTCCAAAAGATGTCGCCCAAACTAAGACGACATGGTTTGGATGTTGTTGCTCATGATGGGTCAATAATATTAGAAAAATATCACAATTACAAGGTTAACATTACATTTTAGGGTTCAGGGTTTAGTTATTATGGTAGGTCCAAGTACTAAAATTATTAGGACAAATCCGTCATTTTTTTTAAGTGGGTGTAGAAATCTCAAAAAGTGGGTGCCAATATTGCGACTATAAATCAAATTCCAAAATTTATACTAATTCAAAGTGTTCAACTAATTAATATAAAAAATGGAAAGAGAAATCTAGATGTTTTTTCAACCAATTAATATTAAAAAATAGCGGTTTCTTGGCCTTTCACACAACTTAATACTAAAAATAAATAAATATGACTTTCTTCAACCAATTAATGCTAAAAATATATGGGTTTCTTCAACCAATTGAGTATTCAAAACACATAGTCGATTAAACAATAAAAAGAAAGAAAAGACTGGACTTAGATAGGTTGCCTAACTCTAGACAGCTTCTAATTGGGTAGAAATTGTGCAACTAGCCTTCTAATTTGATTTTATGAAAATAAATTCGGATCTCCAGATCGGGGGTGACGCAAAATGCATAAGAAAATGTACTCTTGAATCACATTCCTCTTTTGAATAGATTGAGTCTATCCTCTCTAAGGGCAAGATCTTACTAGATACCAAAGGTAATCAAGAAGCATAATTTATACAACTTGAAACAGATTTCCTATTGAACTTGTGGAGCCTATAATGAAGTCTAATTAATTTTAATTGATATGATTGGGTGACTAGTGAATTGATTATCATAATTAGAATAAAGAATTGGTAATGACTTAAAATCCTTATCTTATTGGGTCATCCCTAGGAGAGGGGTGCTCTTTACTTCTTAATTTACTAATCCACGTGTGTGTAAATTAGAAAATAACAAACAAAAATAAGGAATAACCCACTAACAAGAAAATGTGTGGGTATTTCAAAATTACTTCTTGTGCTAGATGGGACGAAAACAAGTTGAGTCAACTTAGGCCACAAACTCCAGATTTGGTATGCAAACCTAAGGAGCAGTGATGGTATCGTCCAACCATTGTCCTTTCCTAGTATATTACAATCCAAGTCTTCTTGGATAATTGATTAAGAAAAGTTACAAAAAACCTAATACAAGAGTATCTAAAATAGAAAATTAAACCTATCTAAAATGAAAATAAAATAGAAAGTGAAATGGTCTTGGAGCTTTGATGATTTTCTAAGTTTTTTCTTCAAAAATTGCTCGAACCTACAAAAAAATAGAAAATTAAAAGTTGAACAAAATAAAAAATAAAAAATAAAAATAAAAATAAAAATAGAGAATGCTATTAAAATCTTAAGATCACTAGAAAGATGTAAAAATTAGAGGAAAAAATTCTAAAATTTTAACATTGCACCATGATAGGTCTGGGCAACGTAGTGATGACGTCACATTTGATTACCAAATTTTTATAGTAACCTCCTACAAGTTCATTGATTGCAATGAAAAAAATATTGATCTTTTTTTTATTTTTTTATTTTTTTATTTATAAATATTTTGGATTGACAGAAAATAGAAATAGAATAATAAAGAAAAATGACGAAAATGAACTTTAAATCAAAACTAGAAACTACTACAACTTTCTCCGGTAGCGGCAACAAAATTTTGATAAGACTATTGTTGTCCTTCCCATAGAAATTTATATATATGTAAATTTTATTGACTTGTGGGTCAAGTAAGGAGATCAAACCCAAGAGAAAGGGGATATAATTAAGCTAAGATAATGAAATCGAATTTAACAAAAACTATTAAAACTACTTTTGTGTTTTTGAAGTTACCAAAAGAAAATATAAGTTGCTGAAAAATTAAACTAATAGAAATGAAAATAAAGCAAAAACTATGAAGAAAAATATCATCGAAAAAGGATCCACTTAGAGCAAATTATTAAATCAAAATCTAGTTCTTAACCTATTTGATACCTCAATCATAAAGGCTTGGTGTTAGCTCCTTAGATAAGAAGATTTATAAAAAAAATCAAATTAAGATACACTACAATAGAATTCTTTCATTCTGTAATATGTGAATCTGTTACTATTAAATATTTAGATTAAGCATGCTACATTTTGATCTTATCAAAGTATGAAGCATGTGAGTTAAGCATAAAAGGTGTAAGAGTTCATCTCTATCCTTAATCCATAAAAGTTGACAAGCCTTGAAGAAAACTCATAAATATTAAAGGAAATTAAGAGGTAAAGAAACTAAATACAGTAATGTAATATTGTTCTAAGCTATTCCACTATTGGGAAGAGAAATTAACTTAAGATTATTGTAAGTGATAGAAAAAGATAGATGGAGAAGATCAAGTATTGTTTCATTGAATAAAGATGGTTACACTCTCTCACTTACAAATATACAAAACTTTAATGGAACCTAAATTAAAAATGAAAAATATAAGAGAAAAGGCTAAAGGCCTTAGGATAAAGGAAAAAGGCCCAAAGAAATGGGTCATTTCTATATTGAGAAATGCTCTATTTATAGAGATCCTAAATTCTGGAAGAATCCATTCTTTGTCATTTTAACTATTGTGGATAAGATCACGTGTGGAGCATACTTCTGCAATTTTAGGGCGTTCCAACCAAGGTTCACTGTGCTGTCCAAATGGCTCACCGCACCATGGTTGAGTTGAAACCTTGGATCTTGAAATTTTGCCAAGATACTTGATTGATAGTTTGATCCTTGATTTGCACAATGAACATACATAATCATGGTTTTTTGACAAATGCAATTATTTATGGACAATTAAGCTTAATTAACATGAAAAAACATGCAACATGATATTTTTGGGGCTTAACAATATTATTTATTTAATATTGAGAAATAGGAATAAAAACTGAGATAACTACTTGAAAAAAGTACAGATAAATCGGTGTTTTGAAACACTAATCATTGGTCGAAGAAACCTTTTAGTCTTTAGTATTAATTGGTTGAAGAAAACAAGATTTTTTTAATACTATGTCATAAAAGACCAAGAAACCCAAACTTTTCATTTTTTAGTATTAATCAATTGAAGAAATCCATATTTTTCTTCATTTTTTCGTATTAAGCCGTGAAAGATCAAGAAATCTATATTTATCTTTTTTTTTTTTTTTTTTTTTTTAGTGTTAATTGGTTGGAGAAACCTAATTTTTTTAATTACTAAGCCATGAAGGATCAAGAAACCTTTTTTTTTATACTATGAATTGGTTGAACACGTTAGAATTGTATAGATTATTGATTTCTAATTTATTAATAATTTAGTATTAATTATTGGACAGTTATTTTTAGACACTTAAAAAACATATGTGCGAGAGAGAAATAAGTAGAAGAGTGTGCCGCATAGACCAATGGGTGAGTGGGGTCTCTAAAATCTCACTTAAAAAAATAATTAGAATGCATAAATAACCATAGAATAAGTGATTGCTAATTATTTCAACTCCCATCATCCTTGAATGATTTAAAAAAGAAAAAAGTGGTATATTTTAAATTGGTATTGAAATTTGACCTCAAGAACAATATTTTCTTGAATGATTACTAAATACACTATCATGTCTTTTCTTGAAATATTTACTAGAGACAATATTGTCGAAATCATTGTAATAATGATTTTGATAATATTTTACATCATTATATACACATTGAAAATTAAGGCATGTGCATATGTAACTATGTCATCCTTGTTTCCAAAACTTGTCCTACATATATGTAATTATCTAACTAAGGGTAGGTCATGTGATTTGTAGATACCCCAATTTGAACGAGTCCCTACGCGAAAGGATTTAAAAAATCAGATTTCTTAATAAAACTTGCCAACGGGGCTCAAAAGCCCAAATTGTCGAAACGTGGTATTTTGATCAAAATCGAACGTTCTCAAGACCTCCAAAGGTCTAATGAACTTACAATAAGACTTGACATGGTCCCACCTTCTTTATCTTTCATTACTCTTCTCTCAGAATCGAAAATACCTGTAGACACCCTATTTTCGTACTCGTCTGATTAATCAACTCGTCAACCCGATTGTGACGGTTCCCAATGATGGATGAATATTCCAATATTTTTTATTTGTTACTAGATATGTTCTAGAAATTCAGATGAGGTATCTCAAGCAACCAAAACTTTAAAAATCATGCTACGCTAATAAAATATGACCCAAAACATAGAAATCATCATTTTTAGACAAAAAAAAATTTTACGAGAAAAATCACTAAAAAATGATCAAATTACCAAAATACCCCTAACATCAAAACATCCTTAGAGCCTACATTAAGCTTAGAAAAATCCTTTCGAACACATAAAACAAAAAATTAAAATCAAATAAATCATTTCGTCAATTTTCACAAAATTTGATAAAATTACGAAAATGCCCTTCATAAGGTTCACGACCATTTCGCACCAGAAATCCATAAATGACGCAAACTGACACTCCCATTGAATTCTTTATGAAAAATTAATTTCAAAATGTCAAAAAACGACCTCGAAACACAAAAGTCCTCTTCGGGGGTAAAACAGTAATTTTCCAATATTAAAAATTCAAAATTTTAAAATTAATAATTAAAACATTAATTAACGCAAAGTGAAATATTAATAAATTGAAATAAAAATTTTAAACAATTAAAATCAATTAATTAATCCCATGGGCCAAATTTTAAGTAGTGGCCTATTTAAGTGGGAGTCCACCTGATATTTATTAAAAGACCCCTCCATCTGGGGGCCTAAAGAATTAAATATATAATTAATATAGTCCTCTAAAAAAACTTAAAAAATATTCTTTCATTATACATAAGAATAAAAATCTAAAACATTAATCTAAGAAACCCTAATTAAACTTTAATTCACCTTATCTAAAAGAGACCAAATCAAACCAAAAAGCTCCCAAAAAATTCTATTAAAAAGGAGCCTCCACAACCTAATCTCGCAGGTCAAGAGAAATCCTAGGAAAAAGAGGTCAAAAACACCCTTCACCCTTCCCAAAATCCTAAATTTAAAGTCCCAACTCCCTACATAACATCCAAACCCTAGATTTTGCTATAAAAAAAAACACCTAGAAACCTTCTAAAAACATCCAAAAACCCTAAAACAAATATCAAAAAAATAAAAAAATACTCAGATCTAGGAGGAAGATACCTCGTCTCGGGGATCAGAAACGGATCCAGTGACGAATAGGAAAACTCACACAAGAACGCTCTCCGCCAACTCTGAGGGAACCAATTGTCGCAATCACCCGGACAAGTTAGGTTTTTATTTTATTTTTATTATTTTAGGTTATTTTTAGCAATGTAATAATTTTTGGGAAAAATAGAGACCGGCATTTACCAGGCGGGATTGATGCCTAACATCTTTCAATCCCGTAACATGATCCCCAAAGTCTTTCTTTTCGTAGATTATTACCTGTTTTCGATTTAGAGTCAATATTCGGTTCCTAGAACATAATAACTAGGTGGTGACTCCCAAACTCCAAAAAAGTGGATCCGCAACCTACGAATCTAGGACGCTTTCAGTGACGACTCCATTGGGGAATTTTGAGGATCAGACTTGAAAAAATCCAAATTTTGGTATTTTACCAAATCGACCTAGATTCTTTTTATTTGTTTATTTATTTTTATTTATTTTTATTTATTTCTATTCTTTTGTCGTGATTGTGAATCATTTGATTGGATTTTGAGTAACGTATTTTTGATTTTTTTTAATGATCCAATTAAGGGTCACTTATGTTGATCCTAAAATATTCAAGAATGCAAAAAAATAAATGAATTGAGGATGGAGTGATGATCTTTGAGATAAGGAACCATGGAATTATTTTTTGTTTAAAAAAAATTAAATAAGATTTTTTAGCAAGCTACTGTGCGTGACTGGCGTGCTGTTTGTAAAATAAAAAAAAAATTTCTATGCGTGATGTGCTGTTAGTAATAGCAAAAATAAATTAAAATTTTTCACGCTGTTGTGCGTGGTGGAGGGACATCAAAGAAAAGAATTAAAAAAAAAGAAATAGAAAAAGAAAATGGGCAATCTCTCACTTCTCTCTCTCTCTTTCTTTATCGATTCTTTTTAATGGCTATTTCGTGAATTTTGGTTCGAATTTTTAATAATCTCAACAATGGCATTGAAGTTCTCCCTTTACACGTGTGACAAAGCGAGTCAGTTGCTCCTACAACCTTGCATGCTTTTCATGTTCAAATTGCTTCTGGACTCTTAGGTGAAGGATCAAATCTAATATCTAGAGTTAGCAACCATGGTTGGAAGTGTTGGAGGTGAGATTTTCTCTGGTGATGAGACTAATGGAAAGTTAGAATTGTTACCGTCAAAGTTTGATCCAACAACTGTGATTTCAGATCCATTGCCTCCAGTGGTTGATGATAGAGCTAGTATTGATGTCCAAGCAAGAGAAGGCGAAAAGAATAAGAGAAAAGAGATTGTTTTTGAAAGAAATATTCATACAACATGTGTAGACACCCCATTTGTGCATCCGCCTGATTAATCAACTCGTTAACCCGATCGGAATGATTCCCAATGATGGATGTTATTTCCATTGTTTTACTTTGTTACCAGATATGTTTCAGAAATCCGAATGAGGTATCTCGAACTGACAAAACATTAGAAACCACGCTACGCTAGGAAAATACGATCCCAGAAACATAGAAATTATCATCTTGCAAACAAAAAGAAGTTTCACGATAAAAATCACTAAAAATTGATCAAATTACCAAAATACCCCTAACATCAAAACAATCCTAAAGCCCACATTACGCTTAGGAAAACTCTTTCGAACACATAAAATAACAAATCGGAACCAAATAAATCATTTCACCAATTTTCACAGAATTCGAAAAATTACGAAAATGCCCCTCATAAAGTTTACAACCATTTCACAAAAAAAATTTCATAAATGACACAAACTAATATTTTCATTGAATTTCTTACGAAAAATCGATTCTAAAACATCCTAGAACATTAAAAACTGACTTAAAACGTGAAAAGTCCTCTCCGGGGGTAAAACGGTAATTTCATAATTTTCATAATTAAAAATTTTGGAATTAATAAATAAAATATTAAATAATTAAAGTGAAACATTAATAAAATTAATTTAAAATTTTGAATTAAAAAAATCGATCAATCGGCTCTTATGAAAAATTGTTGAGGGTTCGTGAGATATTTCTTTAAGGACCCCTCCATTTGGGGGTCCAAAGAATTAAAGATATAATATAGGAGGGTTCTCCAAAAAATTAAAGTCAATCAAGCAAGACTAAGGTCAAGGTATTAAAGTCAATTAAGTGATACTAAAGTCAAAATTAAAGTCAATTAAGCAAGACTGAAGTCAAGATATTAAAAGTCAATCAATTAAAACTAAAGTCAAAATATTAAAAGTCAAACAAATAAGACCAAAAGTCAAAATCATAATAGAGTTCTAATTAAATAATAACTCTATCTAATAGAGTTTTAATTAAAACACAACTCCACTTAAAACAATGCTAATTAAAACACAACTCTACCTAAAACAATTCTAACTAAAACACAACTTTAATTAAACACTAATTCTATCTAAATCAACCCCTAAAAAAATCTATAAATAGGGGTGCTCACACCCTATTTTCATATCAAATCATAAATCCTAAAAGAAGTAGGTCTAAAAGCCCCCCTAGCCTCCCATAAACCTTAGTTTTGGAGTCCTAACTCCTTACCTAACATCCCTTATTCGATTTTAGCTTAAAAACACCTAAAAGCCCTTCAAGAACACCCCAAAATCCATAACAAACTCGAAGAATTCAGATCCAAGAAAGAAGAGATACCTTACCTCGGAGATCAGAAATCAAATCCGGAGACAGAACGAAGCAAGAAGTACGGTACAATGAGCAATTTTTGTCGGATCTGAGGGAACAAAGTCTTTGCTATCGGTAAGGTATAACTTCTTATTTTTTATTTTATTATTATCTAGGTTTTTTTAGCAATGTAACTTATTTGGAAAATTAGTAGAGACCGGCTTTGGCCGGGCGGGGTTGGGGCCTAACACCTTCCAACCCCGTAACATGATCCCCGAATTCAATTTTTTCTGTTCTAGGTTAGTCCTTTATCTGTTTAGAGTCATTGATCGGTTCCTAGACCGTAATAACTAGGTGACGACTCCCTAATCTCAATGGTCAAAAGCGGATCCGCGCACCCCGCGGATCGAGGGCGCTTTCAATGTGCCTTGCTATTACAGAACTTGATGCAGATGATGAAGTAACTAGAGGCAGAGAAGCCTATATGGCGAGTGAGTTGGCGAGATACCAAAAGTCTCTGATGGAGAGAACCAAGCACCACTTAGGTTACCCTTATAATTTGGACTTTGATTATGGTGCTTTTGCACAAGCTACAACATTTATCTATCAATAACCTTGGCAATCCCTTTATCGAAAGCAATTATGGTGTCCATTCCAGACAGTTTGAAGTGGCTGTGTTGATGGTGGTGCAAGACTTGGGTCAGATACAGTTGACTTTGGGATGGAAGAAGCATTCCATATAAGGCCCATATGCAGTGATAGGTGGTGTTTTTTTTGCTAGAGTCCGACAAAGAGAGAGAAAGAGGTGCGGACAGCAACATTGGCGAGTTATGTTGTGTGTTGTGGCAGCAACATAATAATAAATAAAAAAAAAAGGTGAAAGTTGGCTGTGTTGGCAACAACACAAATGGTGTGGTAGCAACATATAAAAAAGAAGTGCGTTTTGTATTGTTTGCAGCAACATATACAGAGGAAAATTTTTTGAGTTATGTGTTGTTGACAGCAATATGTACTTTTAAAAATTTTATTTTATGTTGTAGCAGCAACATAAAATTTTTTTAATTTAAATATTTTTTTTCAAAAAAAAATTAAGCGAGCTAGTCTTACTAGCTTAATAAGGTTTCTTCTTGTTAAAGGTCTTTGACCTCCCCACGTGGCAGCAATACATTAAAAAAAAATAAAAAATCTCCCAATCTCAACGACTATAATTCTATCCTCAATTCAATTTTTGTTGAAATCTCGATTTGTTTAGGGTCGTCCAAAGCGATTCTTGATTGGAACATATAAAAAAAATTTCTTTTGTTCTAATTCATATTTTAATAAATAAAAAAAAAAGGTGAAAGTTGGCTGTGTTGGCAACAACACAAATGGTGTGGTAGCAACATATAAAAAAGAATTGCGCTTTGTATTGTTTGCAGCAACATATACAGAGGAAAATTTTTTGAGTTATGTGTTGTTGACAGCAATATGTACTTTTAAAAATTTTATTTTATGTTGTAGCAGCAACATAAAATTTTTTTAATTTAAATCTTTTTTTTCAAAAAAAAATTAAGCGAGCTAGTCTTACTAGCTTAATAAGGTTTCTTCTTGTTAAAGGTCTTTGACCTCCCCACGTGGCAGCAATACATTAAAAAAAAATAAAAAATCTCCCAATCTCAACGATTATAATTCTATCCTCAATTCAATTTTTGTTGAAATCTCGATTTGTTTAGGGTCATCCAAAGCGATTCTTGATTGGAACATATAAAAAAAAAATTCTTTTGTTCTAATTCATATTTTAAAAAAGAAAAAAAAATTCTTGTGCCTATCTTAATGATAGGTTTTGTGTGTTATCTTGATTAATCACTTCTGTGTTATTTTGCACTACCCTGATTGATTGTTTATCTAATATGACATGATCTGATTGATATATCTCTATGATGTGCATGCTTTGATCTCGAACTGGATATTTTGGATGTTCTTTTATTTCTCGATCAATATTTATTTGATATCCATGTGTTGATGGTTTGATCTAGCCCATGGGTCCATTTATCTGGCAAATGCCCTGGGCACACTCCACCCTGTTTTGCACACACCACTAGCATGTTTATTTTATTGCATTGCATATTTGCATATCCCTTATAACCAACATGGTACTAGTGCGTGACCCGGTATCTTTGGAGATGCAACTTCATTCATGAAAATTACAATTCCTTTCACGTACTTTAGAATATATAAAATTGGGGTATTAGTACCGTTTGATCAGGTGACTCTGAAAGGTATATCGATGCACTCAGGCTGGAGCGACCTGAGCCTTTGTCCTATTGTAAGTCACAAAATTACATGTCCCGGTCGGCAACCTTAGACTCGTACCTATACAATATATCAAAGTTAATCTAAGTTCACCAATTGCACTTCTTGGTTAAAATCAGTGCTTAAGTGAGATCCTACCCCGATGTACTACGGTACAAGGGGGATAAATTATGTCTATTCTAGACGAGATGTGACTTAAGAGTGCCCTTACTCAGTATTGTACGCTACCTCTCAACTGAGAATTAAACTGACTGCTTATGACTTCAGAGATTTGGGTTGGAGTCTTAGATTATTACCTATACGTTATATTAAACTAAGTTACCATGTACTATCTGATGAAGTACGCTCGAGAGGTATATAGGTGCAATTGGGAAATGGTGGCTAGATAAATTGCATTGCATATATTAAACCCAGAGTCTAAGAGCCTTCCTATAGGTCACGAATCGAACCGACTATGGATGTTCCTGGGTTGCTCTATTCAATCAAATCAACAAGTAAGTGGGCGACCGGTCCAGACCGTTCAAACTAAACCCACAATATTGGTTCGACCTAATGTGTGAAATGTAAATCAATTGACCCAATTGACAAATGGATTAAATTGATAAACACCAAATCGGTTGGACTAATTGGTTTTACTTTCAAAGATTCAGACCATTTTATACCAAAAAGATTCGATTTTAGGGTCAAATTAATTTGTATGATCGAAGGTTTTATCCCAATCAGGGGTAGACCCATGACTAACCTTTCTCACCTTCTTGGTCAATAGTGCATTTGGATTCGATATTTCCTATCGGACTTGGGCTAATCTATATCAAAATTTTAATTATGTGGTTAAGAGTCAAACCTTTAGAGTCAATGGTTAACCTTGGTTTACTTCTAATCAGGTAATAATTGCTCCTAAATGTTCTAAATCACCATTTGTACCATTTTGGATCCGTGAAAAAAGTCGTCTTTCTAGAGTACCATTGTCAAGTCCAAGTAGTCTATCCACCCAGTCTCGCTTTGTAGATAAGCGTAGTTTTCTTTTAATTTCAATTCAGTTTTTATCCAATAGAATAAAGAAGCTTTTGATTATCATACGTGTAATAACGATTTGAGTATAATATCAAATATGAGGAATGACTCAAGGCTAATTAATTAAGCTTGATAAATATTGGAATAAAAAAGTACACTCAAAAAGTGCAAATGGGTACTACATTATCCTCAGGGGAATATGAGAGAATAATAAACTTATTTGAGAAACCCAACAACGTTCATGCATAGCCTCATGAGGATATATTGATAGATTGCACCAAAATAGATCAAGACATAAAGTAGAAGGTGGACTTCAAAGTCAAAGATCATCAAGAATGATGTAGTTGAAATCATCGACAAAGGTACCAAGATTTGTAAGAAGGGATTCATCATATTTTTCAATCGAGAGAGAAGAGTTCTCATTCGCACAAAGAATATGAGATTTTTTTCGAAGTTTGGAAGTCAATGTCAAATACAAAGAACTCAATCATACTTAATTCGTAAAAGAAGACTGAAGATTACTCTTTTTCAAAAGAATACTGAAGATTACTCATTCTCAAAAGAAGATTGAAGATTACTCCTCAGAAAAATACTGAAGATTACTCCTTCTCAAAAGAAGACTGAAGATTACTCATTCTCAAAAGAAGACCTTACTCGATAGAGCAATCAAGACACCAAGTTCCTAAAACCTTGATCAAATCAAGTAGTCGTTAACCAAATGAGGCATTCTTTGGTCGAACCATTTTCCTGTCTTACCAAGAAAAAGATAACCTTCTTTAACCCCTCACAGTCTCTAAAAAATCAATAGTCTCTTCTTTCTAAATCACACCAACCAACTTCGGGAAGGAAGTCTAGTATGAACTTGTTTTGACCTGATCCCAAAAGAGAAAAGAAAGATTTGGGGTACGTCGACAACCTGAGAAGTTACTTAGGCTCGGCCATACAAAAAAATGTATTCTCTTACGAAAAATGTCATCCAAAAGGAAAATCTCCTATTGAAAGGTTCAAAAGAAGTAATGCCAAAATAGGGGCATTAAAAGAAAGAGTCAAAAGAATTGACAAAAAAGAAAAAAAATGCCAAACTAGGGGCATTAAAAAAAAGATAATAAAAAGAATTTACAAAAAGGAAAATAATACCAAACTAGGGGCATTAGAAGAAAAATAAAATTCAGACTAGGGGAATTTTGGGGAAGTCGAGCCTTATATCTTTTCTTTCTAAACCATGTCTTAAGCCCACCTATTAAGTCCTCCTGTATGCTAATTAACTTGGTTAAGGTGCAGGGAACCAAGAAGTTGTCGAGTTAAATATTCAATATCATAAAAAAAAGAAGTCCGCTAGGTTGAAAACTTGAAAAGGCGACCTAGACAAAAATTAGGGTACATAAAAGAGGAAAAATCCTATTGAGAAGAAAAATTCAAAAGGAAGTTGTTGAGTTAGTTATTCAAGATCATTGAGAGAAAATAGAAGGCTACTAAGTCAAAAACCCAAAAGGGCGACTTAGGCAAAAGTTAGGGTGTAAACATAAAAAAAAAGACCTGTTAGGTTGAAAACCTAAAAATGAGATCTAGGCAAAAATCAAGGCATCATTAGAAAAGGAAAAACAAAGTCCGCTAGATTAAAAACTTGAAGAGGCGATGTAGGCAAAAATTAAGACATCATCAAATAGGGGGAAATGTCCCATCAAGAAGATTAATTCAGAAAGAAGCTTGTATAGAAACTAAGAAATACAGAACCATTCAAGCTGCAACATTCGACGAAAATAATGTTGAAGTCGAAGAAACTCAGAAACCATCTTGTGCATTGTAAGATCTTTACGAGTATGTTTACTTGTCCAAGTGTTTACCAAAGGAAAGTGTAGAACCATTGACTACTTTGAAGAGAAAAATCTTTTGTTCCAATAATTATCAAGATTTTAAGTCCAGCTCAAGTATTTTTCAAAGGAAATTCAAAAAGAAAATGATCAAATTCCTTATTGCACATATGATAATCTTAAGAGTCTTGAAATTTTAAAGGAATGTCGATTCTTTTGTTTGTCATATATCAGAGTCCATAGTTGTTCGTTCATATTTTTCAAGTGCAATATATTCCATCAATTTCGTAGTCAAGTTCCAGTTAAAGTCAACTTTGAAACTAGGGGCATTTTTGAAAGTCTTTGTGATTCTAAAGTTTTGTTCTTAATCACATGATAAAAAGGAAAATCTTACTTAAAAGTTTAAAAGTCCAACGAAGTCCAATGGTAATTATGAATCTAGATGCATGATAAGCCAATAACGACCCAATCTCCAAAACTTTGAACTCAGTAATACCGAGTCTTTAACTAATTCAAGCTCGAGAAGCGTGATCCCGATAAGTTCGAATCTGAAAAACGAGACTCCAACTTTGTTTGAATCATAGAATGAAATAACAGTTTTGTTTAAGTTCTTGTAAACCTTAGCTAGGGTCAGAGAAACAAGACTCCAGCTTTGTTTGAATCATAGAATGAATTAACGGGATTGTTTAAGTTCCTGTAAACCTTAGCCAAAGTCCGAGAAAAAGACTCCAGTTTTGTTTGAATCATAGAATGAATTAACTGGATTGTTTAAGTTCTTGTAAACCTAAGTTTGAGTTTGAGAAACTAGACTCCAACTTTTTGAATCATAGAATGAATTAACAGGATTGTTTAAGTTCATGTAAACCTTAGCCAGAGTTCAGAAAACGAGACTCCAACTTTGTTTGAATCATATAATGAATTAACGGGATTGTTTAAGTTCCTATGAACCACAGTCAGAATTCGAGAAATGAGACTCCAACTTTGTTTGAATCATAGAATGCATTAACAGAATTGTCTAAGTTCCTGTAAACCTTAGCCAGAGTCTGGAAAACGAGAGTCCAGCTTTGTTTGAATCATAAAATGAATTAACGGGATTGTTTAAGTTCCTGTAAACCTCAGCTAGAGTTGAGAAACGAGACTCCAACTTTGTTTGAATCATAGAATGAATTAATTGGATTGTTTAAGTTCCTAAAAACCTTAACTAGAGTCCGAGAAACGAGACTCCAGCTTTATTTGAATCATAGAATGAATTAATGAGATTGTTTAAGTTCTTGTAAACCTCAGTCCGAGTTCGAGAAATGAGATTCCAACTTGAATAAGATTTTTTAAGTTCCTACAAACCTTGGCATGAGAAGCGTTGATCTAATAAGCTCGAGTTCGATAAATGAGACTCAAATTTTTTTGAACTCTAAAAAGGAATTTCGATAAGATTTAATGAAGTTTCTACATCACCTATCTCGTTATTCAAACTTACTATAATTCAATATTGTATGATTGTTTTCATTAAGTATGTGCATTTCAATTTGAATCATCATAGTCAGTGGGAGAAGATCTTTAGGACTTGACATTTATGGTTATCGATGAGAGTTTATTCTCAATGATCCGATATAATACTTAGTAGACATCACCCATTGCACACAAGTGCACTTTTGATTAGTCAGGGAGAATTTTTCAAAATTCAAGGATTTGACATCGTCAGTGAGATTTCAGACTCAAGGACTTGACATATTTTTAGTTCTTGGAGAGTTTTACCCTCAAGGATCCGAATGTCCCGACGAATTGCTAAATTAGGCTGCAAAATGAACTGTCATTAGCTTTGGCATTCAGATATCGCACTATCTACCAAAATAGGTTTGCTATCTAGTTTACTTTAACCTTCTGCCAAAATGGGGCATCTGTAGACACCTCATTTTCGTACTCGTCTGATTAATTAACTCGTCAACCCGATTGCGACAGTTCCCAATGATGGATGAATATTCCAATATTTTTTATTTGTTACTAGATATGTTTTAGAAATTCAGATAAGATATCTCAAGCAAGTAAAACTTTAGAAATCACGCTACGCTTGAAAAATACGACCCAAAACATAGAAATCATCATTTTTAGACAAAAAGAAGTTTTACGAGAAAAATCACTAAAAATGATCAAATTACCAAAATACCCCTAACATCAAAACATCCTTAGAACCTACATTACGCTTAGGAAAACTCTTTCGAATATATAAAACAACAAATTAAAACTAAATAAACCGCTTCACCAATTTTTACAAAATTTTATAAAATTACAAAAATGCCCTTCATAAGTCCACGACCATTTCACTCCAGAAATCCATAAATGACGTAAATCGATACTCCCATTGAATTCTTTACGAAAAATCAATTTCAAAATATTTTAAAACGTCGAAACACAACCTCGAAACGCAAAAGTCATCTTCGGGGGCAAAATAGTAATTTTCCAATCCTAAAAATTCAAAATTTTGAAATTAATAATTAAAAAATTAATTAACGTAAAGTGAAATATTAATAAATTGAATTAAAAATTTTAAATAATTAAAACCAATTAATTAAGCCTATAGGCCAAATTTTAAGTAGTGGCCCATTTAAATGGGAGACCACCTAACATTTATTAAAAGACCCCTCCATTTGGGGAAGCAAAGAAGTAAAGATATAATTAAGGGGGTCCTCTAAAAAAACTTAAAAATATTATTTCATTATACATAAGAACCCTAATTCAAAATCCTAATTTAAGAAATCCTAATTAAACCCTAATTCACCTTATCTAAAAGAGACCAAGTCAAATGAAAAAGCTCACAAAAAAATTCTATAAATAGGAGCCTCCACAACCCAATCTCGCAGGTCAAGAGAAACCCTAAGAAAAAGAGGTCAGAAACACCCTTCAGCCTTCCCAAAATTTTAAATTTGAAGCCCCAACTTCCTACCTAATATCAAAACCCCAGATTTTGCTCAAAAAACACCTAGAAACCATCCAAAAACATACACAAATCCTAAAAAAAATCCAAAAATACTCAGATCTAGGAGGATGATACCTCGTCTTGGGGATCAGAAGTGGATCCAGTGACAAATGAAAAGTAGGAAAACTCACACAAGGACGCTCTCCGCCAACTCTGAGGTAACCAATTGTAGCAATCACCGGGGTAAGTTAGGTTTTATTTTATTTTTATTATTTTAGGTCGTTTTTAACATTGTAATAATTTTTGGGAAAAGTAGAGACCGGCATTTGCCTGGCGGGATCGATGCCTAACACTTTCCGATCTCGTAATGTGATCTCCGGACCCTTTCTTTTTGTAGATTAGTATCTTTTTTCGATTTGGAGTAAATATTCGATTCCTAGACCATAATAACTAGGTGGCAACTCCCAAACCCCAAAAAAGTGGATCCGCAACCCGCGGATCGAGGACTCTTTCAATACCCCAAGCCTGCTTAAATCCCACAAACCCTTAATTCCCTAAAAATCATTCCTCGCCTAATCCAACTTAGCCTAAACCTAATTTCATATCACCCAAACCCTAAAACTCAACTACCCTCAAAATCTCATCCTAAAATAAATCCTAACAAATTCCAAATAACCTAAAATCTTCCCAAAACCCAAGCCCAATATGTTAAAGCCCACATCAATTCAAATCTACATCCATAATCCATAATACTAACCCATAAAGCATTATTCACATCAATCAGTCAACCTTTGATCATCAAATGGATACTTGTCCTCACCACAACTCACCTCATAAAAATCATTCTACCTAATCTAATTCCTCACTTTCTCTAACACAATTACCAACCCACATCACAACCTACACCCCCATCATGTCATAAACCTAATCCATCACCTTTCTTTAACACAACTACCAACTCACTTCACAACCCACACCTCCCTTCATCATTCACCCTCAGTCCATTCTCACAAGCCATCCTTACACCCTTTCCCTCCAATCAACTCACCTTAACACTTAATCTCCATACCCTTTTTGACACTTGTCACCATCCTTTTCACCTTTCCAAAACCTAATCACCTAACTCCTTACACAACCAATTCTTTTAATCAAACACCACACCTTCTCATCCCAATTAACACTCAGTTTCATTCTTTCAACCAAATGTCATATCATTTCACCTCATCAAATACTCAATCCAAATGGGTTGGGGATGATCCAAACATTTGAATAAAAAAACCATCAATTTACTTCCCTTTCACAAATACTCTCATATTTACTTAAAATTTCATACCCCTTACCCTCAAATCCTATGCCATTATTTACTTTTCTACCTTTTCACCCCATCTTATCCTCAAAAGTAATCTTCAACACCTATAAATACACCCTTACCTTCCAAAATGGGTACGAAGGATAAGAAAAAAAATCTTCTCTCAACTCTCTTCTACTCATTATCCTATTATCTTATAAAAATATTCTCCTAATTCTACTAAAAAAAGAAGGCATAGAAGAAGGAAGGAAGGAAGGAAAAAAAGAACAAGGCTTTAAGGTGGGTTGAAGGAAAACATACCCCTACATCTCCCTCTCTCTCCCCTTTTCATATCCCCTTCTACTTTTTTCCCCCTCACCTCTTTAATTTTTCTTTTAGAAAGACTTAAGATGTGATACTCCCTCTCCCTTATCTCTAGTAGGTCGGACTTCGATTTAGTTGAAAGTATAAGTGGTTGTAACAGCGTTCAAAATAAAATCGTTTTAATCTTTCAACTCATTTTGAGGCAATTGGTATTCGAGTCCTTTTCAACCCATGAGAATGGACCTATAACCATTAGCCAACATTTTTCAAAAACACATGTTGTTCCTAAGGAAAAATGATTATAAGGATCATTTCCTTCAATAAGATGATCCTATAATCCGAGTTGAAAGCAAACCCCTTCTTAGGGTACAAGTCGTCAAACATGCGACATTTTTATTTTATTTCGTTCTTATTCGAAAATGACCGAGTTATTTTGAGGTTACCATCATTTGATGGAGAAAGATGGGTGGCTAACACCTTCCCTTCTATCTAATTGGGCCGCTTACCTCAATCATATGTTAATCAGTATTTTATCCGTACGAAAGTCACTACATACCAAAAATGACACTTTTTTTTTAAATGTATCTCGAGTGACCATTCACACATTTTTACAAATATAAAGGGTGACGACTCCAAACCTTCGTAGAAGTGATCTTCGGAATCGAAAATCATGCATCTACATGATTGAAATCCCATAATGCAATGAATTCCTTGGGGCCACCCTGGCATTCCACCCAGCTATTTGCACATAGGACTTTTCGAAAGGCAGTGCATGTGACAGTGGGATTAGTCTCACCCAAAGGGTGAAGATACCCACGATAAACAAATTGGGTTGATTTAGAAAACCCTCTACACTTACGTTTGGTGATTATTTGAAATACTCATATTTTTTCATACTAATGGCACACTCCTATGACCATGCCTTTCCTCTCCCTCAATTTTTTGCCCCCCCTTTTCCTTCATTTTTTTTTCATTTCTTGACTTAAAAACCCTTCTAAGTTTTGGTAAATATCTGAGATACCGCCCATGTTTTCAAAATTATGACATGCCCCCTTTGACCTTCTTTACTCACACCCTTCAATTTTTATTATTATATAGACACCTCTTTACATTTTAGTGAATAATTGAGACAATTTTGCATTTTCAAACCGATTGACATGCCCCATTTTACCTTGTTTCCCCTCCTTCAATTTTTAGGAGATTTAGATACCCCTTTAAATTTTAGTTAATATTTGTGATACACCTAAACTTATGACATGCCCTCTTTGACCTTGTTCTTCTTTTGTAGGCTTACCCAAAAAAAAAAAAAATTCCTTAATTTTTTTCCTAAACCAGAATCTTCAAGCCCTTCAACCTTTATACTAAATTAGTTTTAATTTATTTAACTTCATCTTCAATCCATCTTTCTAGAGAAAACAAATCTCACACACACACACACACACACACACATATACACATATGGGTCGTTCAAGGGCCACATACAAAACCAATCATTGTGCCAAATATTTTTCAACATATGGGTTAGAAGTTTTGGAATGGGCTGATTTTTTGTAAGGATAATCTCCGAAACTTCCAACCCCATCAAAAGTGGTTTACAAAAATTGAACGGTTCACGGTTCTTCAACATGTAAAGTGAGGTTAGAAGTTTTGGAATGGGCTGATTTTTTGTGAGGATAATTTTCTCACCATATAGATCATCCTCACAAAACATCAGCCCATTCCAAAACTTCTAACCCATATATTGAAAAATGTTTAGCACATTGTTTGGTTTTGTATATGGCCTTTGAACCTGACCCATATATACATGTTTGAAGGTTAAAGTAGATTGATTTTAAAGTTGAAGACTAAGGTAGAAAATTTTACACACGAGGTTTAAAATAACATTGCCCCATTGACAAGTCTTTGGTCATAGACTAATGTGGAATGACCTAAATGCCCTTTTCAACTTCAAGCCAAAAACCCTTGAATTTTCTCCCTAAACCAATCATCTTCAAAGTCTTCAACGTTATCAATTAATTATAGTTTGTCCACCAAGTTGAAGATGACTGATTATGAGAAGGGATTTTGGTGTTTTGATGACGAGGGTAATGAGATAATTTTGTATTAATTTATTAGAGAAGATAGGTCAAAGGGCCAATGTAGATGTTTTAGTGGATATTTGAGATGCCTGATAGTACCCCTTAATTTAGGTCTTCTCTGACAGACTCATATGAATGACCTAAATTCCCTTTATTTAACTTTTTAGCCAAAAACCTTGAGTTCTCTCCCCAAACTAGTCACCTTCATGCTCTTCAACCTTAAAAGTTAACTATAGTCTCCCCCACCCCCACTCCCAACCCCACCACTAAAGAAATCTGGTTCGGCCCCTTGTTAATTGTTTCAACATAACGTGGATATTATCCTCAATGTCTAAAATTTTTCCCTATTATTGATATTTCCAATTTAGTTTGTCTAAGGGCATGTTTGATTGCACGCCAAACCCTCTGGCAAATCATTTGCCATGGAAAACCCTTATTTTTTGATGTTTGACTACAAAATAAATTAAAAAAGAAAGACGAAAAAATCCTTGCCTCAAGCATAAGATTTACTGTCTCAAGTGGAAAACATTTTCTCACCCACCCCCTAGGAAAATAATTTTCCATGGTTAATTAAGAAAAAACCTCAGTTAATTAAAAAATATCAAATATATATCTATATAGGGTGGCATTTAGAGGCCCTAAAGAGAGCCAAACATTTTTTCAAGGTATGGATTAGAGGTTTTGGAATGGGTTGATTTTTTGTGAGGAGATCATCCTCACCAAAAATCAGCCCATTCCAAAACTTCTAACCCCATCAAAAGTTGTTTACAAAAATTGGACGATACACGATTCTTCAACTTGTAAACTAGGGTTAGAAGTTTCAAAATGGGCAGATTTTTTGTGAGGATGATCTCTTCACCATAGAGATCATCCTCACAAAAAATCTGCCCATTTTGAAACTTCTAACCCCTATTTTGAAAAATGTTTGGCCCTCTTTGAGAATATATATATAAAGAAACCTATTTGATCTCAATCCCTTTCTTTTTTGTGGTTCATCTTCGACAGACTCTTCCAACCATTATACTCTATGTGTGTGTTTTTATATAATATACACTTCTTTGTTGTGTAAGTTGTTGATATACTAATTCGAGCCTTACATGTTTGCTTGTTGTAATTTTTTTTTGATTGGTAATTGTTGTTGATAGTAAGTTGTTGAGCTCTCCTTGTGGTATCCAAAAACATGATCTGATGCCACAAGAACATAGTTGAAAAAAATTTATGATAGTTAGGAAAAAAAAACATCAAAAGGTTAATTTTCACCATTAAAATTTAGGAGTTCGGTTAGAGTTTAGAAGTCGTTCATTTTCAAAACCTTGGATCAAGACCAAATTAAATTATTTTTTAGATTTGAGTTTTTCATGAATCTAGAGGAATGTGGTGTTGGATTGCCAATTTTGTAATCCTTTTGAAATCAAGGAACCTTTAGTAAGATTTGAAATCTTACTAATTTATAGTAAGGAAAGTGTTTGACAAACACTTTCCTCACTTGGTGAGAATTTAAGTACTAAGGATCATTTAGACCAAATGGATTACCACATTGACAATCCAACACCAGGGTCCTCTAGATTTCATGGAAAAACTTGGATCCATTTTTTTTTTTCAAAAAAAAAAAAAAAATCATTTTTGGGCTTCATCTAAGGTTTTGAAAATGGACGGCTATCAAACTCTTAAATTTTAAATTAAATTTTACATGATGTGCTCAAACAGTGGCAAATGATTTACCCTAACACTATTTTCCTTATAATCAAACACACCCTTGTTTATGAGTTTTTCTTCACATGAATCAACACAGAAGATAGATAAAAATACAGCTCATCTAACTCATGACTCAGCTATAACCACACAAACAAAAACAAGTATGATGAATGCAATGTGCCAAGACACACGTAATGGACATGGCACAAACGTGGCGACACACAATCAGATAACAGCTGGGGTGCTCTTCCTTTGATCCATGGCACTGTATTCAATCCCCTGGTTGTGATAGCCTGGACCATAGTTACTATTGAAGAATCCAGAATGTAGGAGCGCCACATACATCAGCTGGCTCAGTGTCGATATTATGATAAATACTTCCAGTGTTTGCTGCAATCCAACACATATATATTCTTAATCTTATTTCTTAGTCAAGGATGATAGGATTATAAATTATCGGTCTGTAAAATAACAGAGATTTCGTTTTTTTTTTTTTTTGAAAATTAAATTCCTAGAAAAGAAATTCAACGAAAAATGGATTCTACTGAGAAATGAATTTTCACCTGGAAAATATCAAGGACAGTGTTGGTTTTAAGTTTTGAGTAAACATTAGAAGGTGAGAAAATTGTTTTCTTGAGGTTGGGTGTGGGAAATCATTTTTTACAATAAGAAAAATGAATTCTAGGAAAATTCATGTAAGGAAATCTCATTTTTCAGCCTATGTCTTTCTTTCAAAAAAGTCAATCCAAAATTTCACACAATCCCAGAAGAAATAGCACGAAGCCTAACGAGAAAAAAAAATTTACTCAAAGAAATCAGGGATCAACCAATCACATGAACCCGTGTGTATTGGATGGCATCCCTAATTTACAAAGGATTTTGTTAAAGTGCAATAACTACACTTTGGAAATTGGATTTTGTACCAAAAATACCCTTAAAAAAAATTATTTTTTACCAAAATATTATCAATTTCCAATTTTGAAAATATATTTATTGCACTTCTATGGGCAAACGTTAACAAGACCCATTTACAAAACTGCCCCTGCTATGCTTGACGAGGCACGCAATGAAGAGTCAGTGAGCAAAAAAGATCACTTTGAGGGTAATTTTGAAAATTGGGATGCCCTCAATACATGTGGATTGGTGTGATTGATCAATTTTGGATTGTGTGAGAAGTCCTATATTAACTATGAAATCCTAGATTAACTATTTTGTGTGCAAAGTATTTTTTCATAAATAACAATCCTATCTCTTGAAAATGAATTCGAATCGACTAGGTTGAGCCAACTTGCTACTCCATGTAGGTTGAATTGTAAAACAAATAAAATAACAATGCTAGAGTGCCTGCCTATGACACTAATGTAATGTGGAGGTGTGCGAACCCTAGATGCTTTCACTTTTTATCCATAGGAAAAGAGATATTATAAAATCACCCCACAAATTAATGAGGGCAGTTCATGTCATAGTTGAATTATTTTGTCTTATATGTATTAAAAGTTTGGGAATGAGCTATTTTTGGTGAGGATGATCTCTATGATCGAGAAAGAAAATCCATAAATTGTTTTCATCGAGATACTCAAGAAAAAGATGTGAAGTTTTATGCCTTTGCCATGTCATCCGCGTACCCAACCGCGCATTCATCATGACTCAAAAAAATTCAGAGATGCTCTGTAAATAAGAAGGAAATAGACGGGTATTTTCGTTTTTTCAAGCAAAATTATCCAAAGTCAAAAGGTCAAATTAGATTTTTTTCAGATCCCTTAAAATATCATTACCAAACGCCTCCCTCTGTGCCCTCCAATGCTAATCTCCTTGCATGCAAATCTGAAATTACATACAAACATTTAAAAAAATATAACAAAAGGAAAGAGTGAGAGAGAGAGACAGAGAGAGAGAGAGAGAGAGAGAGATATGGATGATGATACCCAAAAGCCAGAGCAGTAATGGCCCACGATATGATTGCCGATGAAACTGCACTTGCCAAGCTATCATTTCTCCATGATCGTAGATGCAAGAGGCCATTTAACACAGAGCAGGCACCAATCACTCCACCAATCAAAGCAAAGATCAACATATAGCTACTTGCTAGATTCCCACCCAGATCTGCAACACCGCACATTAAGTTGTACAGAAGAAGATACACATGAGCACTATTGAATACCTTCCCTCCCTCTAAGTTCCATCCTGCATACAACTATCTTATATGAAAAAAAAAAAAAAAAAAACATTTTTAGACTTACGATGGTGATGTTGTTGGCCATCGATGTATTTGTCAAGGGACCACCCAGCAAGTCCAAGCACAATCAGATAAATAACTGAGTTGAGAGCCAAAAGTGAGCCTATCAAGCTTCTACCAGCTGTTCCATACGCCGCCATGATGTTCTTTTTTCCTCTTTATTTCGGAGATGGAGAAGAAGTGATCGAATTGAAGAAAAAACTATACAAGTTGTAAGTCTGTCTTTTTCTCACTTTGGATTCTTAAGATTCTGAGAGAAACTTTTTGGGTTGGGCAAGTGAAGTCATAAGTGGTTTTGTGGTTTGTCACTCTTGCATGGAGTTTTGTTGGAGTTACACGAGTGAGGATGCTTTTTAACGTGGAAGGCTCGTGGAGCGTTGGGACTGTCTCTAAAAGTTGCGTTTGCAGACTAACTGACAAGAAATTGATAGAGTGGATATTTACTTGTTAGGAAATGATGGTATTACAATTCACAAGCTGCCATGTCGTAGAGTTCTTTTGCTAGAGAAAAACGTGGGAGAACATGGCTGGACGTAGGGCCGGCCGGTTGCCAGACAAGCCCGCGAGCATTAAGCCTATGGGCTTTTATTCCCAATAGTTAAATGAATTCCAACAGTTAAATGTAAAAAAAAAAAAAAAAAAAAAATAGAACTTTTTTTTACTTTTTAGTCTAATGATTTAAATAGAGAAATTTCCCTAAACGTGATCAACTTTTGACGAAATTTCCATTGCGGCTAGCTATTGATTTAATTCCCAAAATGTGAGTATATCGCATGTTTTTAAAGTGACAATTTTGCAGCTATAAAATAGTTATAAAAGCTGCAAGATCGTCACTTTATAACCAACAAGATTGTCACTTTGAAAAAATATATCAACAATCCACTCTATAGCTTCGAGATAGTCACTTGAAAACCTACGACTTTGTTGTTCATGTTTTGGGATTTAAAATGAATAGTTAGCCAGAATTGGAGTTTCATCATATTTTGCTCAAGAAATGGTAATTTTACCCATATGAATATCCTTATTTTTTAGTTGTTAATTTTTGGAAAATGATATTTGTAGATGCCCCCTTTCTACACTCGCCTAATTAATCAACTCGTCAACTCAATTGCGGCGGTTGTCGATGTTGGACGAATATTCAAAAGATTTTTATTTGTTATAAACGTGTTTCCAAAGCTCAGATGAGATATCCAACACTGAAAAACCTAAGAAACTACATCACGCCAAGAAAATGTGATTTGAAACATATAAATTTGGTCATGGGACTAAAAGAAGCTTTACGAGAAAAATAGTAATTATCAAGATACCCTGATGCCAAAACACCCTTAGAAATCATATTACACTTATGGAGACCCTTTTGAATATATAAAATGATAACTTAAAATCAAAGAAACTGTTGTGCTAATTTTCGCAAGACTTGACAAAATTACTAGAATGCCCCTCGTGGGATTTGTACCCATTTCATGCAAAAAATTCATAAATGACACAAAATAATATTATCATTGAATTTCTAATTTGAAGGTGAAATGGGTATTTTCTAACCCTAAAATTCAAAATATTTGAAATCAATAATTAAATATCTCAATTAATGTAATGTGAAATCTTAATAAATCAAATTAAAAAATTTAAAAAAATGTGCTTAATTAAGCCTATGGGACAATTTCAAGTGACGGGCCATTTATTTAAGTAGAGCCCACTTGACATTTAATTAAAGAATCCTTTATCAAGTGTATCAAAGAATTTTAAATAATTAAATAAACCCTCCACCGGGGGGTTTTTCAAAAATTAGTTTTTTTATTTATTTTACGTAACTTAAATAAATGAAATCAAATAAAATCACTTAAATCTTATCTAAAATGAGTTGAAGATTTGTTAGAGATAGACTCTATCTAAAATAGACTTAATCTAACTCTTAACTCTACCAAAAATTTCTATAAAAAAGCATCTCTACCACCTAATCTCGTATGTCTTTAAAAATCATAAAGAAAATAGGTTAGAAACTTCCTAGAACATTTCTAAAACCCTAAATCTGAAGTCCCAACTCAATATACTACCCCCAGACCCTAATTTTCAACTCGACAAATGCTCAAAAATCCTGAAAAACACCCAAAAAATTTATATAACATTTAGATCTATCATACAAAATTCTCATCTTGGAGTTGGGGAGCACATCTAGAAGCGAATATGGACCAAAGAACTTTACATGAGAAACGCTCACCGCTAGTTTCCGTGGGAACCAATCACCCAAGTAAAATAGGTAATCTTTTTATCTTTATTCTAGATTTAGATTTTTTTTGCAATATAAATCTTCGAAAATAGTAAAGACCGACTTTCACTAGATGGGATTAGTGTATAACACCTTTCAATCTCGTAACTCGATCTCTGTATCCGTAGTCTATTGGTAAATTATTTTACTTTACCTGTTTTGAGTTTATTTTCGATTCCTCGATCATAAAACTAGGTGGCGATTCCCAAAATTATATCAACACCCATGGATCGAGGCACTTTTAATATTTAGATTATTTGAATTATTCTTACCTTCAGCACTAATACATGTTCCACATAAGTTAAAATGGTTCACACCTCTTATTTACTCGATCGTTTATTTCTCTCTCTGCAACTATACTAACTTGAGGTTGAGATTATTTGGCAAGCATCACATCGATGTTTTAAGAAATTATAAAGTTGACCAGAGTTGATATGAATTTAATCTATTTCAACACAAACCTTGAGAGATGTGTGATAATAATCTCCACACAAAAAATGTGAAAATGCTTTTTATAAATTATTTTAGGGTTTTTTTGAGAAAAATTACTTAAATGACCTTGATGCAGGGGGTTCTTTCTTAATAATCCTTGAATTTTGGGTGGTAGTTTGATAGTCCATTTAATAATTTTTTTTCTTCTTTATTTTCCCTTATTATTTTGAGCTCACTACTTTTTCTATATTGTTTAGGTCAACATTTTATTATTGAGCTCACCACTTTTTATTTATTGTTGAGCTTACCACTTTTTATGTCAAGTTCAATATTTTTTATTGTTGAATTCGATAATCTTAAAAAAATGTGAAAGTTGACAAAAAAAATTAGTGAACTCGTCATGAGTAAAATTCACTATGTTCATTTTTCGAGTTTTTCTAACTAATATACATGGAAATATCGACTAGAAACTTGACATAATGACTTGTCTAGATGATTCAAATTAAAAAACCATTCTTGATCGACTTCATCCAAAGATGAAGCAATTTTTTTTTTAAAAAACCTTAGTTTTTTACAAACATTTTCAACATGCATATGCCTTGTTTTCTTCATTCTCAAATCATTTACCTCAAAGTCTTTTAAACTTGATTGAGATGCCAAAAATCTAACATTCTGGATGAAAATGATGAGTTTGAACGATTAGGAGACATTCGGCATTTCAATCATGAGAAATATGAGGAATGGAGGTTCAGTGACTGATTAGAAAGAGAAGTTTTACTAAATCGACTATTAATAGAAGACTTAAAACTTAGGGACTAATTAGAAAGAAATAACTCTGTCAAGGTCCTTTAAATTAATTTTCCTTTTTTTTTTATTTATAAAAAACACAACACATTGTCAACAAAAAGATCAACAACATTATTATAACTTAAATCTAGTAATAATATGAGCTTATATTTTTTTTAAAGAGTCGTGGTGGAGTGACATTGGAATTGACATTGTTTCACACATTGCTCATGTGGAGGTGCGCCCTTAACCATAGATGTTTTTCACTTGTATCTCGATGAAAGGCATCTTTGGTTTAGTATACACCTACATGTCTGCAATGTGTGAAATGATGTCAATTTTAATGTCACTTCAACATTTTCCTTTTTCAAAACTAAAACTTAATCTTCTTTATAAGTGATGAACTTTTAGAAGGGATGACCCATTTTAATCTTGGATATATAATTTTTTATTTATAAAATCTAAATAAGTTTATATAATAACATTAAATTTAAAAGGTAGGGAAGTCTTTAACCATCTATGTGACTTTAGCATTTTCCTTTTTCAAAACTAAAAATTAAAAAAAGTAATGAACTTCTAGGTGGGATGACCCATTTTAAGCTTGGATATATTAATTTTTTTTTTTTATAAAATCTAAATAAGTTTATATATGTAATAACATTAACTTTAAAAGGTAGGGAAGCCTTTAACGATCTGTCGAATATGTGAAATTGCAAAACAAATTGTTTCTTACCCCGCAAGTCCCCGCCATGGTTCTCGTTGGCCACCTATTCCCTGCTCGGATCTATACTAGCTGGCAACTTATACTTTCACTTTTGAAGCGATCAGGCACTAACTTCAGCGTTATCAGCTTAGGTTTCGGCTTCATTCACAAACTACATGTATCTTCTGCCCGAAACAGCTGTTTTCGTGAGTTCATCCGGGTTTTTAAAAAGAATGAGGCACCAGTTACTTATCTTGTTAAACTAAGCCAGGGGTTCAGAATAACAATACTAGCAATGCGCCATCTGGAACGATAGGGGCAGCAACAGGCAGTTTAGCAAAAGAACAAGCCTTACTAGATGCAAGGCAAAGTACCAGCACAACTGTTTCTTTATGTCTTATGTGGGCTTAAATTAAGCATTTTCTTACTTTAGACTCATAGAAACAGGCCCCCACTTGCATGTACCTTAGAGATTTGAGTGAGATATGTTGCTCTAAGAGGTTAGCTGCCACGCCCCTACTACTCGGGCTTGCGGGTTTGAAATTGTAATGTCTTAAAAATCTATTACAAATCTCGAGAAATTTTGATTGATGATTAAGTTTGGTCACCTAGAAATAAGTTTATTTTAGAAAATGATTCTTGAAAATCCGAGAATACCATTAGGTTCATATTGAAAAATTATCCAAAATAAATTACAAGTTTGAAAAAATTGGAGCTCGAGACATAGACTTTAAAAAAAAAAAAAAAAAAAATCATTATTTTTATGTCCTTAAGTCACTATAAATATCAAACTTATTAGAAATTTAATGATTTTTCATTCTCTTCTCCAAAGAAAAACCTTAACCTTAGCCTCCCTATAGTTAGAAGAATCAATTCAAGGACTTTAAAGTGAGATTCAAGACTCGGCAAAAGAGAAGAAAATATTCATCTTGTCAAGTACGTCACATTAATTTAATAAAATCGCGTGTTCATCGGAGAGGAACGTTGGAAAGTGAACAAAAAGGACCTTTGGGACAAGATATTGAAATTATTACTTTGTAAAATTTGTATGTAAAACCCTAAGTTTTGATTCGTATCTCGAGAAAAAATAAATAGTGAAAATTTGAGAAAATTCTGAAAGTGGGAATTAGGATAAAAATTTAGGATATTTCTGATTATTTTTAATGGAATTCAACCTCATCATTGGATTCAAAATGATCAAGAAATATATTTTTGCCTGTATGCACGTTCAAATACGAGTCCGAACAGAAAAATTACAAAATCCTCAATTACCGATTTTGACCAGATTAAAATAATGACTTTTTACTAGAGTAAGAATTGTTAAGATTCGATCATACCATTGAGTTCGTAACGAAAAATTATCGAAAATAAATTATTTACTTATCATTTTTAGAGTCCAAAAAGTTGAATTATCATCAATTTTAGGGTCCCATCGGGCAAAAAATGTTCATTTTTGTTAAAGATAGAATTTATAGAAATTGACCACACCATTATATCCGGAATGAAAAATTATAAAATAGAGTATTTACTCGTTACGTTTGGAGCCCAGACGGTCAAGTTATCGTTGAACGAAACAATAGGCAAAGTATCGAAATTGTCCCAAAATTTATATAAATAAAATTTTAAAAATAAATCACTAATCATTATCATCCAAACGCGTCAAAAACCAGCCAAGACATTTAAAAAAAATATTTAGTTTTCCCAATCTTTTAAATTCTGATTCATCATGAACGGCCCTCTTCGACTTTTGTCGTAGAAACAAAAAAGGTTCACAACCTCGACATTTACAAAACCCACCCAATATTTTTTCGTTTCATTTTCTCTTTCGTCTCATATCATCAAAAATTAGTCGTATACATATACGAGGGTTTCGTAACTTTGACATCGGATTTCATCTATTTCGAGGTCAAACCGTCCTCCGTCGCAGAAGGAAAAAAAGACGTCGACATCGAGATCTTTGAAATCACTAGACCAGATTAAAAAATCAGTTATCTCGAAGTTTGATCTACCTAGATTTTAGTGCCGATCATCTCGATTTCCCCGTACGTGCTTCAATCCTATCGCATAGAGATAGTAAGGAACTCTCAATTTCTATTAATAATAATAAATTGTGAGAATTGTATTTACAATTTTTTTCAAAAATTCGTTATATATTTCTAAAATATAAAATTCTTTTCGTTGTTTCAAATTCACACCATAACCTACATATTTGATGTGTTTAATTGTATTTTATAATAAATTATACGTGGGTAGGACATTTTATTGGCTCACTTCCATCAGTTGGGTCCTGTGCAATGCTTGGACCCCTTTTTGATCTAAGTTTTATAAATTTTCAATGTTATTGATAAAAATGAGTTTCATATTTGAAAAAAAATGATTTAATATTCAATGAACTCATATTGAGTTGATGAATATTAGAAAATGAATATTTTTTTTAAAAGATTGAAAACTGTAAAATTCGGAGAAAGGAAAAAAAGGATATGAAACGGTAAAATGTCAGAGTCACATCCGAGGGGTGATGTCTGCATTTTACATTGTGACATTTTGTATGGATTGATGAACGGATATCTAGAGATAATGGTATTGGTTGCATGTTTATTTACTTTCTGTTAGCGCAAGGCGCTGGTTACTTTTCTGTTTTGTTATTTATTTTACGTCGCGTGGCCATAGTTACATGGTAAAAAACTGGATATCCATTCTCAACTCTGTGATGTTAATTTTTTATTTATTTTTAAACGAAATTTCTTAATTATCTTCAAAGAAAAGCAAAAAAAAATATATATGTAACTATTTTGTGAACTGTTAAAGAGGTTGCGAATACTTGAAGAGATAGTTTGTCATATCATCCGGAGTGATATACTATCTTGGGATGTACAGTAACGACAACCAAACTCATATGTGGTATGGGATGCGTATGAGAGTGGAGTTACAATTTAAATTCGGGTTTATTTCTCTCTATCTTTACCAGTGAACTTGTAATGTAAATGTCGTATACGAATGGATTGTATATTTGGGAATCAAATGCACGCCTGATAGGCATAGATGAAAATGATTAGTTAGTAATCACTAACAATCTATAGTAATCGAACGTTCTGACACATCGAAAAAAGACCCATTACTTATGGTTACATCAAACAGCCAACTTGAACCGAATAAATGGTCAACCAAGCATGGTAAGTGTAGTGACCGACCACAAAATCAGAAACTAAAAGTCAGTAAGGAATTATAACATCATATCTCGATTGGGAACGATCCAGTCGTGAATCCCAACTCTCTAATTTCACGACTCCACCATTGTGTATTATGTATCTGTTGTCTTATTTTGAGATATAAAATAAAATGCATGTTAAAATTTTTCATTTGGTCAATTAGATTTGTATAAAAATAAAATGTTATAGTGAGTACTGTTGATTTATGTAATGTCAGTTTTAAAATCTTTAATTGCTCATCCCTGGCTATATGTACCAATTAATTGTAGTTTCTTCTACAAAATTTTGCATATGTTTATTTATTCATTTTAGGAGAAGATTATTGGCAGAAATTGTTTGTTTTCCGATTAGGTAACCATTGTTACTCACCTTTCCTTCTTATTTTTTTTTAGTTTTAAAGCCTGCAGTTGACGAGACGGGTGTAGAACTAGTGAGTGAGGACCATCTGGTGGGTTAGATAGATGATCAGAGTCCATTACCTGGAGAGTACTGGGGTCATAACCCTTAGTGTGTCAGTTAGACCAGGAGTATTATAGATTTTGTATAGAGCTTTAGGATTTTTGTTAGAGTGTCACACTATTCAGAATAATCCTGTATATTGTTTATCATTTCGCACTCTGATCTATCTTACATGACTAGATGTATATAGATCTTTCGCTATTATTTCTATTCTTATATGTATACAGGATATTGTCAATTTTGTTTGTCAGATGAAATAGGTTGAATGCTTTGGAATGCTAACATAAACAGAGGAGACCATGCCAAAATTTTGAGGCACCACCTAGTGAAAGCGCCCTCGATCCGCGGGGTGCGCGGATCCGCTTTTGACCTTTGAGGTTTGGGAGTCGCCACCTAGTTATTACGGTCTAGGAACCGATCAATGACTCTAAACGGATAAAAACTAATCTAAAATAAAAAAAACTGAATTCGGGGATCATGTTACGGGATTGGAAGGTGTTAGGCACCAATCCCGCCCGGCCAAAACCGGTCTCTACTAAATTCCCAAGTAAATTACATTGCTAAAACCTAGATAAAAATAAATAAAAATAAAAATTTACCTTTCCGATAGCAAGGACTTTGTTCCCTCAGATCTGACAAAAAGAGCTCCTTGTACCGTGCTCCCTGCTTCGTTCTGTCTCCGGATTTGACTTCGGATCTCCTAGACCGAGGTATCTCCTTGCTTTTGGATCTGAACTCTTCAAGTTTGTTGCGGATTTGGGGGTGTTTTTGGAGGGCTTTTAGGCGTTTTCTAGACTAAAATTGAAGGGGGGATGTTAGGTAAGGAGTTGGGGCTCCAAAACTAGGATTTATAGGGGGCTATGGGGGCTTCTAGACCTACTTACTTATCTTAGGATTTTTATTTGATACGAAAATAGGGTGTGAGCACCTCTATTTATAGATGTTTTTAGGGGTTGATTTGGATAGAGTTAGTGTTTAATAATTAGAGATCTTTTAATTAGTTGTGTTTTAGTTAAAATTGTTTTAGGTAGAATTGTGTTTTAATTAGAATTGTTTTAGGTAGAATTATTTTTAAGTTAGAACTCTATTAGATAGAGTTATTATTTAATTAGAATTCTATTATGACTTTTGGTCTTATTTGATTGACTTTTAATGTTTTGACTTTAGTCTTAATTGATTGACTTTTAATATTTTGACTTCAGTCTTGCTTAATTGACTTTAATTTTGACTTTAGTCTCACTTGATCGACTTTAATACCTTGACTTCAGTCTTACTTGATTTAATTTAAATTTTTGGAGAACCCCCTTCCATTATTTCTTTAATTCTTTGGACCCCAAAATGGAGAGGTCCTTAAAGAAATATCCTACGAACCCTCAACAATTTTGCCTGAGAGTCCGATTAATCGATTTTTTAGGTTCAAAATTTTAAATTAATTTCATTAATGTTTAAATTTAATTATTTAATATTTTATTTATTAATTTCAGAAATTTTCTATCATGAAAATTGTGAAATTACCGTTTTGCCCCCGGAGAAGACTTTTCACGTTTTAAGTCAGTTTTTGATGTTCTAGGATGTTTTAGAATCAGTTTTTTATAAGGAATTCAATGAGAATGTTGGTTTGTGTCATTTATGAAATTTTTTGTGTGAAATAATTGTGAACTTTATGAGGGGCATTTTCGTAATTTTGTCAAATTTTGTTAAAATTGGTGAAATGATTTATTTGGTTCCGATTTGTTATTTTATGTGTTCGAGAGAGTTTTCCTAAGCGTAACGTAGGCTCTAGGGTTGTTTTGAGGTTAGGGGTATTTTGATAATTTGGTAATTTTTAGTGATTTTTATCGTGAAGTTTCTTTTTGATCTGCAAGATGATGATTTCTATGTTTCTGGGGTCGTATTTTCTTAGCGTAGCGTGGTTTCTAAGGTTTTGTCAGTTCGAGATACCTCATCCGAATTTCTGAAACACATCTGGCAACAAAATAAAGAAATGGAATACACATCCATCATTGGGAATCATTGCAATCGGATTGACGAGTTGATTAATCAGGCGAGTGCAAAAATGGGGTGTCTACAGATGCCCCTCTTTGGCAGAGGGTTGAAGCAAACTAGATAGCAAATCTATTTTGATGGATAGTGCGATATCTTAATGCCAAAGCTAGTGACATTTCATTTTGCAGCCTGATTCAGCAATTCGTCAGGGTGTTCGGATCCTTGAGGGTAAAGCTCTCCCCGAATCAAAAGGTTGTCAGGTCCTTGAGCGCAAACTCTCACTGACGATGTCAGATCCTTGAATTTTAGAAAATTCTCCCTGACTAAAAAGTTCAAATGTGCAAGTGTGTGCACTATGTGAAACTGAGTAAAACCTGAGCATAAATTGAGCATAGTCTGAGTATAAACTGAGCATAATTTGAATATAAACTGAACATAAACTGAGCATAATTCCGAGAAAACCCTCGGCGGCATTTGAGCATAGTTCCAAGAAAACCCTTGGCCGTAACTGAGCATAGTTCCGAGAAAACCCTCGGCGGTATCTGAGCATAGTTCCGAGAAAACCCTCGGCGGCATCTGAGCATAGTTCCGAGAAAACCCTCGGCGGTAACTGAGCATAGTTCCGAGAAAACCCTCGGCGGTATCTGAGCATAGTTCCGAGAAAACCCTCGGCGGCAACTGAGCAAAATCCAAGATAACCCTTGGCGGCAACTGAGCAAAATCCAAGATAACCCTTGGCGGCAGCTGAGCAAAATCCAAGATGACTCTTGGCAGAAACTGAGCAAAATCCAAGATAACCCTTGGCGAAAACTGAGCAAAATCCAAGATAACCCTTGGCGGCAACTAAGCAAAATCCAAGATAACCCTTGGCGGCAACTGAGCAAAATCCAAGATAACCCTTGGCGGAAACTAAGCAAAATCCAAGTTAACCCTTGGCGACAACTGAGCAAAATCCAAGATAACCCTTGGCGGCAACTGAGCAAAATCCAAGATAACCCTTGGCGGCAACTGAGCAAAATCCAAGATAACCCTTGGCGGAAACTGAGCAAAACTGGTAGAGGGATGAATGAATTTTGGGAAAGAATGAACGAATTTTGAGAAAACCGATTAGAACAAACCGGAGAACGAATAAATCTGGAAGATAATGAATCTGGAGGAAATGATTGATTCCAAGAATGATTGAATCTGGAAAAGAATCTGGAGACTGAAAGAATGTTATATCTCCTATGTGAGATCCGAAATGCTTTTGCTTGAACCTCAAGGATTTATCAAAAAATTTTAAAACCTGAATTTTTATTTCTTTCGAACCTCAAGAGTTTTTTTGAAAAACTGTTATCAAGAGGGTCACCTTAAATTTGGGGTTGTCATTATCTCTTAGGATTAACACTGCTCAAAAGTAAAATGCCTCTAGTTTGACAATGACCATGGCCTTGAAAATAATTGAACACATCATAAAAAAATGCCCCTAGTATAAGGGGGAAAAGTTACATTAAAAAAAAAAAGAAAATGCCCCTTGTATGAAGGTTTGAAATAATTGATTACCACAAGCGCAATAAAGACTCAACTTTTTAATTTTGATTAATTTTATTGAAGGTTTTGAGTCAGGCTCAAGAGTACAAAATTATTTTCTTTCGGGACTCATCATAGAATTCACCTTTATCTCCCTTGGTTCACTTGGGGAAGTAAACATTTTCAGATCGATCATAGACAAGATATTTGTGACTTCTGAGTCTATGCCTGGCTTAAGCTAAGTATTGAACTCGATTATTCGGACTTCTGATGTTTCAGCTCGGATCGCTCTCAACTTGGGATTTTCTTCTGTTTTTCTTTGTTGCTCTAACTTTTGCCTAGATCGCCTTTTCAGGTTTTCAATCTAGCGAGCTTGCTCTAGCTTTTGCCTAGATCGCCTTTTCAGGTTTTCGATCTAGCGAGCTTTTTTTTCTTCTTGGCTCTGATTGTTGCCAAAGTTGTCCTTTCAGATTTTCAACCTTGCGAGCTTGCCTTAATTTTTGCATAAGTCGCCCTTTTCGGGTTTTCAACTTAGCAGGCTTCATCATTTTTTATCTTATTATTTTTTTTTATCTCTGAACTTCTGGAGTTGCTGCCTGATCATGCTTTGCTATCTTCCTTGACTTTTCGCACGGTACTTAGGAGGACTTTTATAGGTAGACTTAGGACTGGGTATAAAAAAGAAAGGGATTTCGAGGCTCAAAAACCCAAATGCCCCTTGTGTGGCATTTCATTTAAACTTTTTTCTTGAATTTTCTTCCCCATTTTGGATGATATTTCTTTCTCTTTTAAATTTTTTTTTTGATTTTTTTGATTTTTTTGATTTTTTTGATTTTTTTGTGTGGGGAAATAGATTTTTTTTATTTTGATGTGGTCGGGCTTGAAGTAACTTCTCAGGTTGCCTACGTACCCCAGAATTTTAGGATCAGACCAAGACGTAGTTCGAATTTTTCCCTCCCCTAGGTTAGGTGAACGGGCTGAGAAAGAAAAAGGCATAATTTTTTTTTTGAAAATACTACAAAAGGGTTGAGAAATGATATATTGAACTGGGTAACTGGGTAATATGAGGATTGATTCGGCCAAAGATGGCCTCCTTAAATGTAGTACCGTTTGATTTAGTCAAGGTTGGTTGGTTCTGGTAATTCAATTCCATCATGATCTTGAAGTCTGACGACTTTTCCAGACAGTATTTCCTTAATGAATGAATTTCTCCAATTTAGACTTTCTCCTATAGTCGATGAGGAATGTTCAATTTTCTTTGAAGTCTGATAGTTAAATCTTTGACTTGTAAATGATGAGCTTTGACCTTCTTGTCAAATGCACAGGTGACTCTTCTTAGATAAGCTTGCACGTGGTACATGGCTTTAACTCGTTTTCTTCGATCAAGTTTAATTCTTCATACTGCTGACGAACCCAATCTATTTCTAACAAATGATTTTCCAACAAGATCCTGAGAGACGGAATTTCCATTTCAACTGGCAAGATTGCTTCCATGCCATACACTAAAGAGTAGGGAGTAGCTCCAATAGAGGATCGAATTAGGGTTCGATATGTCCACAGCGTGAATGATAATTTTTCTGACCAATCTCGATGTTATTGACTCATTTTCCTGATGATAGTCTTGATACTCTTACTAACCGCTTCAACCGTTCCATTGATCTGAGGACGGTAGGAGGATGATTTGTGATTCCGGATCTTCAACTTTGAACACGGAGTAATGATTTAAGCTTTGAAGTACGACCCATTATTAGAGATCAGTTCAAAAAGTATCCCCATATCGATTGATAATATGTGATTTGCAACTCAAGATGTAGTAAGGATAGTGCTGATATATTTTATAACATCTTCTTTGATTTCATCGATATAGATGAGTATCTATTCCGTGTTGAACAACACCCAAGCTTGTACCTAACATACCCTCATATGATAACACGATCAAGTCTTTTGAAATTTCTGAGAAAATTCATTATCCCCTTGTGTTCCTCTAGAGATAAGATGGTTTTTATTTGAATCTCTTTAGGAATTTATTTCTGTTCCGAGGTCAATGACCTTTGCTTTCTTGAGTCCGACTCTTATCTTTCTTGTTCAGGAGAAAAATATATCCTTGAAGCTAGATTATTAGTTAATTCTTTAATGCGCTTGAAGTATTAAAAATTTTTCTTTATTCAATCAAATTCAGAAGGGACGACAGACACCTCTATAAACTCAATAAACTAACTCGACTCAACAGGAAAAGAGTAGACTCGATCTAAAGAAAATATGACATTGAAAAATTGGACTCGAGCTAACTCAAATAACTCATGAAAACTCAATACAACTACCCACAATGGGCTTGATTAGGACTGAGGACTGAGACATTGCTTACAACCAACAGGATTGAGGCACTATGATCTTCAAAGAACAACTGGATGATGTTGAGAAATTTTGAGGTCATTTCTTATTCTAACTGATCGAATTTACAACCCTAGCTAGATGATAGACGATTGAGCTTAGATATAATGATAACCCTTAAAACCTCTTTGAAGGTGAATTTAACCAATTTCAGTGTCACCCCCTTGATAACATTTGAAATGAACCCTGAGATTTTATTGAATTTTGTGCACCAATCCATTAAAAAGTTCATCCATTTAATGATTATTCAGAAGAAAAATAATTTTATGTTGCACTCTTGAAAAATATTGGAAAATAATGTTTTTTTTATTTCACAAATCTGATTATATTTTTACAACATTTTTTGGTAGTTTTCCAAGGTCCATAAAAACTTTTCATGCAAAAATAGATCTTTTGCAAATTATTTTTCCTTCTTTTTCTTTTCTTTTGGAAAACATTTTCTTCTGAAAAATAGTTTTTTATTTGGAAAGTATCTTCTCTTGGAAAATCTTGTTTTTATGGAAAATATTTTTTGGAAAACGTTTTTTTCTTAGAAAACATTTTTTTTAGAGAATAACACTTTTTTTGGAAAACACTTCTTTTGGAAAATATTTTTTCTGGAAAATACTTTTCCTTTGTAAACTATTTTTCTTCTTTGAAAATTTGATTTCTATTTCGATTTAAATGGCCCGGTCCATCAGGATTGTTGGATCGAGTTGGACTGGGTCATTTGCAAGAGATGGATTTTTTATTGGGTCGGTGCACCCATTTTGATTTTCAAAAATAACATTTTTTATCCTTGAGGACAATCATACACTTTGATGTCATCATTCACATACATCAATTTCATCATTCACATGCATTCTGATCTCATCATTCACATACATTCATATCAATCACAAAGTCTCATAAGATTTCATTCAATGAACAACCCGGGAACACCCACGATAAGTTCGAGTCGTGACCTACTGGGAAGGTTTCTAGACTCTAAGCTTACTACGTGCAATGCATTTTTATCTGGCCACCCTTGCCCAAGCACACCTATATACCTTTCGATACGTGGTGACTTGGTTTGATATACCGTATAGGTGATAATCTAAAACCTCAATTCACTTCTCTGAAGCCAAAAACAGCCAGTTTGATCTCCAGTTGAGAGGTGGCGCACAATGCTGAGCAAGGGCCCACTTAAATACCTCTCGTCTAGAATAGACGTAGTCTATCCCCCTCGTACAGTAGGGTACAGCGGGGCAAGATCTTGCTTAGGCACTGGTTTTGACCAAGAAGTGCAATTGATATACTTAGACTATCTTTTATACCTACGGGTACGAGTCAAGAGTTGTAGCTTTCATAAATGGTTTGGCATCCCACGAGGGGACCGACCACGTACTAGTACTACGTTGGCAATCGGGACATGTGACTGTGTGGCTTACAATAGGTCAAAGGCTCAGGTCGCTCCAGCCTGGATGCATCAATATATCTCTCAGAATCACCTGATCAGATGGTATTGATGCCCCCAGTTTGATATACCCTAAGGTACGTGACTGGAGTTGTGGGTTTCATGAATGACGTCGCATCTCCGAAGAGACCGGGCCACGCACTAGTGCCACGTTGGCTAAATGGGACATGTAAGTGAGTAAAACAGTAAACGTGCATGTAGTGTGTGCAAAACAGGGTAGGGTGTGCCCGGGATTTTTTTCAAACAAATGGGCCCATGGGTCCAATTAAACCATCAAAATATGGATATTAGAAAAAATATGATCATAAAGCATAACTATCCAAAACAATCAAGATCAAGATTAAGGCATGCATATCAAAAATATATATCAATCAAGATCATGGCATGTTAGATAGGCAATCAATGGGTGCAACACCAAGACTAATAATTAGATTCAATATTGGAACCAACACACAATTTTTAATCTAAGCCAAAAGAATTTTCTTTATTTTTTATGGTCCAATCAAGGGTCCCTTTTAGGCGATTCAAATAATTGATTTGACATTTCTATGAATATTGAATTGACGGTATATTGATAATTGTAGAGATTAAGAGTTATAATTAATTTTTTAAAATGTTTTTTGATTATTTTAACACGTTTTCTTTAAAATGTTTTTTTTTTTTAAATTTTTTTAAATGTTTTTTTTTTTTAATTTTCAAAAGTTTTATTTTTTAACGTTTATTAGTTTATGATTTTTTTATTATTATTTTTATATATATTTTTTTAAAAAACAGTATTTTTATTTTTTTTATAATATTTTAATTTTCCTTAAATGGTTTTTTTAATTTTTTTTTTAAAGTTTTTTCTTTTTAATTTTTTTAACATTTTTTTAATGTTTTTTTTTTTTACTTTTTTTTAAAAACGTTTTGTTTATAATTTTTAAAATTCTTTAAAGTTTTTTATTTTTTAACCTTTTTTAACGTTTTTATTTATTTATTTATTTTTTTAAATGTTTTTGTTTAAATCTTTTTATTTTTATTTTTATTTTTAAAAACGTTTTTTTTTTTTAATTTTTTAACGTTTTGTTAATTTTTTTTAACGTTTTTTATTGTTTATTTTTTAATTTTTTAAAAACGTTATTTGTTTTTTTTTTGTTTTTTTTTAACGTTTTGTTTTTTAATTTTTTTTAACATTTTTAAATGTTTATGTTTTTTTTTTTTTTTTTTTTTTAATTTTAAAAAACGTTTTTTTTTTGTTTTTTGTTTTTTGTTTTCTTTTAAATTTTTTTTAACTTTTTAAAATTTTTTTAAAAAACATTGTTTTTGGTTTTTTTTAATTTTTTAAAATTTTTAATTTTTTGAAGTTTTTTTTAACGTTGTTTATTTTTTTTTACTTTTTTTTAAGGTTTTTTTTAATGTTTTATTTTTTATTTTTTATGGTAACGTTTTTAATTTTTTATTTAAACGTTTCATTTTTTTTAATGTTTTTTTAAACCCTTTTTTTAACGTTTTTTTTTTGGTGTGTTTTTTAACTTTTATTATTTTTATTTTTATTTTTTGTTTTTTTAACTTTTTTTTATTTTAAATTTTTTATTTTTTAGTTTTTTTTTTAAGTCTTTTTTTAATTTTTTTTTTAACGTTTTTTATTTTTTTTTTTTAACATTCATTTATTATTAGTTTTAAAATGTTATATTTAATTTTTATTTTATTTTTAATTTTTTTAATTTTATTTAAAAACGTTTTCTTCTTTTTTAAATGGTTTTTTAAAAAATAGGTTTTTTTTTAACATTTATTTATTTATTTATTTTTTTAAATGTTTTCTTTTTAAAAAAAAAAAATTGAAACGTTTTCTTCTTTTTTTTTTTTTTAAAATTTATTTTATTTTATTTTTTTAAATGTTTTTTTTCAAAACGCTTTGTTTTTATTTTCTTTTTTTTATAATAAAAAACAAACTATCACCTCATATCTCCTCAATTTACTGCTAACATTATCCAATCCTCAATTTATATGTCACTTTAAATCTTTCATTATTAGGGTCATCAAAGAGTGACCCTTAATTGAACCATAAAAAAAAGTGCAAAAACAAAGTATCCAAAATTGAACCATAAAAAAAAGTGCCAAAACAAAGTATCTAAAATTGAACCATAAAAAAAAAGTGCCAAAACAAAGTATCCAAAATTGAACCATAAAAAAAAGTGCCAAAACAAAGTATCTAAAATTGAACCATAAAAAAAAAGTGCAAAAACAAAGTATCCAAAATTGAACCAAAAGATACTAATAAAGGATAATACAGACCTAAAAATAATTCAAATAAAAAAATGGGTCATTCTTCACATCATTAACCTTTGATATCCTGCATTATTTAGGGTTATTCTAAATGTCCCCAAATTGAACCATAACAAAAATGTGCCAAACAAAAATATTTAACATCCCAATCAATGATAACCAAAAGAATGATAAAAATCAAAAGAAAAAAAATAAATAACTAAAAATAAAATAAAATAAAATAAAAAACTAGGTCCTATTGGCAATGCTCCCATACTTGGGGTTTTTCAAGTCTGATCCTCAATAGTCTCCAGTGGAGTCGCCACTGAAAGCGCCCTCGATCCGCGGGGTGCGCGGATCCGCTTTTGACCTTTGAGGTTTGGGAGTCGCCACCTAGTTATTACAGTCTAGGAACCGATCAATGACTCTAAACGGATAAAAACTAATCTAAAATAAAAAAAACTGAATTCGGGGATCATGTTACGGGATTGGAAGGTGTTAGGCACCAACCCCGCCCGGCCAAAGCCGGTCTCTACTAAATTCCCAAGTAAATTACATTGCTAAAACCTAGATAAAAATAAATAAAAATAAAAATTTACCTTTCCGATAGCAAGGACTTTGTTCCCTCAGATCTGACAAAAAGAGCTCATTGTACCGTGCTCCCTTGCTTCGTTCTGTCTCCGGATTTGACTTCGGATCTCCTAGACCGAGGTATCTCCTTGCTTTTGGATCTAAACTCTTCAAGTTTGTTGCGGATTTGGGGGTGTTTTTGGAGGGCTTTTAGGCGTTTTCTAGACTAAAATTGAAGGGGGGATGTTAGGTAAGGAGTTGGGGCTCCAAAACTAAGGTTTATAGGGGGCTATGGGGGCTTCTAGACCTACTTATCTTAGGATTTATTATTTGATACGAAAATAGGGTGTGAGCACCTCTATTTATAGATGTTTTTAGGGGTTGATTTGGATAGAGTTAGTGTTTAATTAGAGACCTTTTAATTAGAGTTGTGTTTTAGTTAAAATTGTTTTAGGTAGAATTGTGTTTTAATTAGAATTGTTTTAGGTAGAATTATTTTTAAGTTAGAACTCTATTAGATAGAGTTATTATTTAATTAGAATTCTATTATGACTTTTGGTCTTATTTGATTGACTTTTAATGTTTTGACTTTAGTCTTAATTGATTGACTTTTAATATTTTGACTTCAGTCTTGCTTAATTGACTTTAATTTTGACTTTAGTCTCACTTGATCGACTTTAATACCTTGATTTCAGTCTTGCTTGATTTACTTTAAATTTTTGGAGAACCCCCTTCCATTATTTCTTTAATTCTTTGGACCCCCAAAATGGAGGGGTCCTTAAAGAAATATCCTTCGAACCCTCAACAATTTTGCCTGAGAGTCCGATTAATCGATTTTTTAGGTTCAAAATTTTAAATTAATTTCATTAATGTTTAAATTTAATTATTTAATATTTTATTTATTAATTTCGAAATTTTCTATCATGAAAATTGTGAAATTACCGTTTTGCCCCCGGAGAAGACTTTTCACGTTTTAAGTCAGTTTTTAATGTTCTAAGATGTTTTAGAATCAGTTTTTTGTAAGGAATTCAATGAGAATGTTGGTTTGTGTCATTATGAATTTTTTGTGTGAAATAATTGTGAACTTTATGAGGGGCATTTTCGTAATTTTGTCAAATTTTGTTAAAATTGGTGCAATGATTTATTTGGTTCCAATTGTTATTTTATGTGTTCGAGAGAGTTTTTCTAAGCGTAACGTAGGCTCTAGGGTTGTTTTGAGGTTAGGGGTATTTTGGTAATTTGGTAATTTTTAGTGATTTTTATCGTGAAGTTTCTTTTTGATCTGCAAGATGATGATTTCTATGTTTCTGGGGTCGTATTTTCTTAGCGTAGCGTGGTTTCTAAGATTTTGTCAGTTCGAGATACCTCATCCGGATTTCTGAAACACATCTGGCAACAAAATAAAGTAATGGAATACACATCCATCATTGGGAATCATTGCAATCGGATTGACGAGTTGATTAATCAGGCGAGTGCAAAAATGGGGTGTCTACACCTAGTGCCTCGAGATCTAATATGGGGTTTCTAATGGCGATTCACAAAAATTAATTTCACCTATAAGATGAAATAGGTTGAATGCTTTGTGTTAGCGTTTGGCGAGGCGTCACATCGTATACGAGGTAGGAACTCCTTTCTTCTACCCTTTAGTTATAATTATTTTTTTAGAAAATTATTTTACATAGATTTGAATTTCAAACTAGGGTTCACATTCTTCAAAATCTTACATGATTTGATAGTTTTAAATCTTTGATTTTATTTTTAGTTGTAAATCTTGTGTTAAAAGGTATAAATAGAGTATAAATATTAACTTTTATGATTATCAATTATTTAGAAAAAAAACTTTGGAAGGATTGTGGGTGATTTTTGGGTGACACAAGAGAGAAAGATACTACAAAAACAAGGGCTTTTAGAGGCTTATATTTTGAGTGGTTTCATTGAAGAGTCGAAATAAACAAAATGAAATGGGCTTTTGGAGGCAATTTTTTGGAAATGCCGTGGAAGAATCAACATAGATCGATTGGAGGCATTTCCGTTGGAAACGCCTTTGAAGAAGGAAGTAACAAGGCTCAAAGGGGGTAGTTTAATTGCAAAAATCTGAGGCACTTTTCATGAATTGTCGAAATAGGTGATACAATAGATCATTGGGAGGTGTTTCCAACAGCCATTTTGTGAACTGCCATTAGAAACCCCAAATTGAGGCTACGCCATTACAGAGATGAAGAATCGAAGTGTTTTCAATATGGCACCTTTGTGGTCTCCAATTTGGTGGTAAGTTTTTCGTTTCTTCTTATCCTCCCTCCCTCTTTTCCACTCCCACTATATATCTGTCCCATTCTCTATCAATTTCTCAAGGTTGAAGAAGAAGAAGAAGAAGAAGAAAAAGAAGGAGAAATGAGGGTTTTTGTTCAAAATTCAAATCTGTCGAGAGTTGGAATAAGTAATTTTTGTTTTTTCCCTTTGTAGACACCCCATTTTTGCATCCGCCTGATTAATCAACTCGTCAACCCGATCGCAATGATTCCTAATGATGGATGTGTATTCCATTGCTTTATTTTGTTACCAGATGTGTTTCAGAAATCCGGATGAGGTATCTCGAATTAACAAAACCTTAGAAACCACGCTACGCTAGGAAAATACGACCCCAGAAACATAGAAATCATCATCTTGTAGACCAAAAAGAAGCTTCACGATAAAAATCACTAAAAATGATTAAATTACCAAAATACCCCTAACCTCAAAACGACCCTAGAGCCTACGTTACGATTAGGAAAACTCTCTCGAACACATAAAATAACAAATCGAAATCAAATAAATCATTTGGCCAATTTTAACAGAATTTGATAAAATTACGAAAATACCCCTCATAAAGTTCACAATCATTTCACATGAAAATTTTCATAAATGACACAAACCAACATTCTCATTGAATTCCTTACGAAAAATCGATTCTAAAACATCCTAGAACATTAAAAACCGACTTGAAACGTGAAAAGTCCTCTCCGGGGGCAAAACGGTAATTTCACAATTTTCATAATTAAAAAATTCGAAATTAATAAATAAAATATTAAATAATTAAAGTGAAACTTTAATGAAATTAATTTAAAATTTTGAACCTAAAAAATCGATTAATCGGACTCTCAGGCAAAATTGTTGAGGGTTCGTGGGATATTTCTTTAAGGACCCCTCCATTTGGGGGTCCAAAGAATTAAAGAAATAATGGAAGGGGGTTCTCCAAAAATTAAAAGTAAATCAAGCAAGACTAAAGTCAAGGTATTAAAGTCAATCAAGTAAGACTGAAGTCAAAATTAAAGTCAATTAAGCAAGATTAAAGTCAAGATATTGAAAGTCGATCAATTAAGACTAAAGTCAAAACATTAAAAGTCAATCAAATAAGACCAAAAGTCATAATAGAGATCTAATTAAATAATAACTCTATCTAATAGAGTTCTAACTAAAACACAATTCTACCTAAAACAATTCTAATTAAAACACAATTCTACCTAAAACAAGTCAAACTAAAACAAAACTCTAATTAAAAAATCTCTAATTAAACACTAACTCTATCCAAATCAACCCCTAAAAACATTTATAAATAGAGGTGCTCACACCCTATTTTCGTATCAAATCATAAACCCTAAGAGAAGTAGGTCTAGAAGCTCCCCTAGCCCCCCATAAACCCTAGTTTTGGAGCCCCAACTCCTTAACTAACATCCCTCCTTCAATTTTAGTCTAGAAAACACCCAAAAGCCTTCTAAAAACACCCCCAAATCCGCAACAAACTTGAAGAGTTCAGATTCAGAAACAAGGAGATACCTTGATCTAGGAGATCCGAAGTCAAATCCGGAGACATAACGAAGCAAGGGAGCACGGTACAAAGAGCTCTTTTTGTCAGATCTGAGGGAACAAAGTCCTTGCTATCGGAAAGGTAAATTTTTATTTTTATTTATTTTTATCTAGGTTTTAGCAATGTAATTTACTTGAGAAGTTAGTAGAGACCGACTTTGGCCGGGCGGGGTTGGTGCCTAACACCTTCCAATCCCGTAACTTGATCCCCGAATTCAGATTTTTTATGGTAGATTAGTTCTTTTTATCCATGTTAGAGTCAGTTTGGTTCCTAGACCACAATAACTAGGTGGCGACTCCCAAACCTCAAGGGTCAAAAGCGGATCCGCGCACCCCGCGGATCGAGGGCGCTTTCACCCTTTTCTCTGTATCAATTGGTTTTGAATGCTTTTTTTATTTTTTTTATCATTAGGGTACATTGCTAGTTCAAATTTATTTATTTAATTAATTTTTTTTTTCAGAATATTTGATTTACAATATTTGGTTGATCCCTAAGAACCAAATCTCCTAACCTTTCGTTATACTGCTCTCTCTCTTTCTCTCTCTCTCTCTCTCTCTCTCTCTCTTATATATATAGATAGATATCATGTAAATAGTTGCCCCTCTTCTCATTCCCTTTCTTGTTCTATTTTTCCTTTTTATTTTTTCTGTTTGATCACCTACTGTATAAATGTACAGATTTTTGAGTCCTGGATTTCCCTTTTCGTGTTGTTTTTGGCATAATTTGTAAGGTAATTTTTTATATTTTTTGAAGAAAAATTAGAGGTATTTGAATATAAAATATTATAATGTATTTGAATACAAAATATTATAGATGATATTTATATATGCAATGTACATTAAATCTTGAATATATTTTTATCAAATTGAATAAAAATCAAATTGGGATTGATAAAAAAAATACTAATTTTCTATTAGATTAGATCTGAAATGAATACATTATTTTGGAAATCTATTTTTTTTTCTTTCTTATTTTCATATTTTTGTACTTAGGTATAATCTTTTTTATTGTCACTATCATGATTCTAGATTCTAAGATCAATTTTCAGAAAACAGTAAAGCCAAATGAGATTGTAGATTCTGAAAATTAGTTTTTTAGAATTTGAAACAAATAACCCATTATTTTTGAAAGATCCTATTGTCACACCAACTTTTAGTAATAGCACCCCAACATATGCTCAATCTTTGTATGAATTGGGGTACTCTTAGTAAAAGTCGGTGCAATAATATAATATATCTCATTTTTTCCATTGAACACTGTAGACACCCCATTTTTGCACTCGCCTGATTAATCAACTCGTCAATCCGATTGCAATGATTCCCAATGATGGATGTGTATTCCATTGCTTTATTTTGTTACCAGATGTGTTTAGAAAATCCGGATGAGGTATCTCGAATTGACAAAACCTTAGAAACCACGCTACGCTAGGAAAATACGACCCCAGAAACATAGAAATCATCATTTTGCAGACCAAAAAGAAACTTCACGATAAAAATCACTAAAAAATTATCAAATTACCAAAATACCCCTAACCTCAAAATAACCCTAGAGCCTACGTTACGCTTAGGAAAACTCTCTCGAACACATAAAATAACAAATCGGAACCAAATAAATCATTTCACCAATTTTAACAGAATTTGACAAAATTACGAAAATACCCCTCATAAAGTTCACAATCATTTCACATAAAATTTCATAAATGACACAAACCAACATTCTCATTGAATTCCTTACGAAAAACCGATTCTAAAACATCTTAGAACATTAAAAACCGACTTGAAATGTGAAAAGTCCTCTCCGGGGGCAAAACGGTAATTTCACAATTTTCATAATTAAAAAATTCGAAATTAATAAATAAAATATTAAATAATTAAAGTGAAACATTGATGAAATTAATTTAAAAATTTGAACCTAAAAAATCGATCAATCAGACTTTCGGGTAAAATTGTTGAGGGTTCGTGGGATATTTCTTTAAGGACCCCTCTATTTGGGGGTCCAAAGAATTAAAGAAATAATGGAAGGGGGTTCTCCAAAATTTAAAGTCAATCAAGCAAGACTGTAGTCAAAGTATTAAGTCAATCAAGTGAGACTAAAGTCAAAATTAAAGTCAATTAAGCAAGACTGAAGTCAAAATATTAAAAGTCAATCAATTAAGACTAAAGTCAAAACATTAAAAGTCAATCAAATAAGACCAAAAGTCATAATAGAATTCTAATTAAATAATAACTCTATCTAATAGAGTTCTAACTTAAAAATAATTCTGCCTAAAACAATTCTAATTAAAACACAATTCTACCTAAAACAATTTTAACTAAAACACAACTCTAATTAAACACTAACTCTATCCAAATCAACCTTAAAAAAATTCTATAAATAGAGGTGCTCACACCCTATTTTCATATAAAATCATAAACCCTAAGAGAACTAGGTCTAGAAGCTCCCCTAGCCCCCCATAAATCCTAGTTTTGGAGCCCCAACTCCTTACCTAACATCCCTCCTTCAATTTTAGTCTAGAAAACACCTAAAATCCCTCCAAAAACACCCCCAAATCCGCAATAAACTTGAAGAGTTCAAATCCAAAAACAAGGAGATACCTTGATCTCGGAGATCCAAAGTCAAATCCAGAGAAAGAACGAAGCAAGGGAGTACGGTACAAGGAGCTCTTTTTGTCAGATCTGAGGGAGCAAAATCCTTGCTATCGGAAAGGTATCAGATTTTTTTATTTTTATTTCTATCTAGGTTTTTAGCAATGTGATTTACTTGGGAAGTTAGTAGAGACCGGCTTTGGCCGGGCGGGGTTGGTGCCTAACACCTTCCAACCCCGTAACATGATCCCCGAATTCAGATTTTTTGTGGTAGATTAGTTCTTTTTATCCATTTTAGAGTCAGTTTGGTTCCTAGACCACAATAACTAGGTGGCGACTCCCAAACCTCAAGGGTCAAAAGCGGATCTGCGCACCCCGCGGATCGAGGGCGCTTTCAAACACTTGCATCAAAAGTGGTTATATGGCAATTCATATACCTTGGTTATGGCATATAATAGGATTATAGATCACTAATCTTAACTATCATATTGGCCCATTTCAATTATAAAAAAAAGTATGAATTACAACACCATCAACACGAAATGTTGCCTTGAATTTGTAATCAAAATGAAATTATTTTGGACTTTTAAAGATATTTTTGTTCATCAAATAGGGTATTTTTTCTCTCAATATTTGAACAATCCACATGAAAGTGTAAGATGAATTTGAACCTTAGCTTACTTCTCTCGTTTTTTATAAATAGATGCTTTGTTATGGTATAAACATTACTGAGCTGTTTATTGGCAATATAATTTACTTGATAGAGTTAGGGAAGTACAAATATGATTTTGTATTTTTTTTTTGGCTAATAATACATGCTACTTGTAGCTGAGTTGTAGATACATGTATAAGACACGCAGCTTGCAGTTGAGTTGTGTTATAATCTTGTTCAAATATGTGTTTGTACTTTTATGTGTTTTAGTCGCTATTGATTAATGGAGTGTTCAAATAGTTGTTATTAGTAGTTGTCGTTTTCAATTTTATCTATGGAAGTTTATATTGTTGTTACTTAATTAGTAACTGTCTTCTTTTCATTTATGGAAGTTTCTATCGTTGTTATTCAATTAGTAGTTGTCTTGTTTTCTATTGTTGATATAAGAAAAGTTGGAAAGTTATGTAGAAATAAGGGCAAAGAGTATGGACATTTTATTGTTGAATCAGAATTCAGAAGTATTACAAATTGATTTCCATCTAAATATACTTTTTCCCTGGATATGCCAAATTTATTTGCTACTAGAGCATAGAATTTGAACAAGACAAAACAAAACACATCACGGTATGACTAATATCAACTTTTTTTTTTCTCCAAGTTGTCTCCTTCAGGTAACTTTGGTAGAATTAGTGCTTAAGATCATTAACTAAGCGCTCATATGTTATACTCAAACTAGAGTGCTAGTGGATTCTACCTAACACGTTACTATTGTTTATTATGGATTCAAATTATTTTCCATCTCAAAATCTCTTGTTGAGTTTCTCTATATGACCTACATTAATTCTAAGGTTGGACCCACAAAATACATAGAGAAGGGATGAAGAACATATAGTCTTCCCTAAAAGCTAAAATCCAAAACCCAATAGGGAGGCGTATGTTAGAAGGGGGTGTAAGAAAATCTATGATTCTAGCACATATTTATAGGCAATTAGTTGTAATTTGATAAGCCCATTGTAGTTTGAATTTTAATTAGATACTTTTCAATATTCAATTAGTTACATGCATTCTTGTTAATAAGTAAAAAACCACAATAAGATTCTTTAACTTGTTTTGATGGGTTAGAATTTTCGTTGGCGATCTCCAAAATCTTCAAATTTTGGTGTTATCTTCAAACTTTTTTAATGAAATGATCCCAAAAGAGATTAATTGTTTTCGTAAACTTCAATTCTTGGACTTGTCTAGTAACAAACTCTCGAATCATATTCCTCATAACATAAGCAATTTGGAGATGCAAATGAGTTGACTCAAGACCAGAACCTTATTTGGTTATGAGACCACATTGAGGGGTGCAACTACAAATGGTGACCAAGGGGATCACTCAATATCTCGAATTGGTATTCAATCTATCACATAATTTTTTCTCGGGTTCAATCCCTGCTAGTGTTGGAGACATGGTTGGATTAGAATCCTTAGATCTAAGTTTTAACCATTTGACTAGAGTGATCCCACAAAGTTTGACTTTGATGGACTTTCTTACGACTTTGAATTTGTCTTATAACAATTTGAGCGGAAGAATTCCAATAGGAATTCATTTTGATACCTTGAATTTGGATAGGTCAACTTTCATTGATAATGAATTGTTGTGTGGACTCCCACAAGGAAGATCTGTGGTGGTTATTTTGATACAAATACTAACAAGGAAGATAAAAACAAAGAGCTTGGGAAAAAAATGGTTGTTTTATGTGGTGGTTGTTTTGGGTTATGGGATTGGTTTTGGGGTATTTTCTTTGTTTTGGATCTGAAGCAAAAATGGTGATCTAAGTACTAGAGATATGTTGATAACTTGGCGTTGGAAATAGTCGGACTTATGTCGAAAAAATAATAGAAATCTCGTAGGTGATCATGAATTATGGTTTGTTGTTGTTTTTATTTTTCCACTTGTTATAGCTTTATTAGCCCATCCTGAACTGTGGGCTCGAGGCACACTAAATTGCATTGCAAATCTGTGCAATGGTAACCTATAGGGATACCACAAACATAGATATGTTCGACGTGTTACTTGTGCATTGTGCATGTTTGATATTTCATTAATATACTTTTGAATATGATTATGAGCTTTTATTATGTAAAATTTTGATTTATGTATTTCTCTAGTGAAAATAAATTGTTTTTTTTTTCTCCATAGATGGAAATGAGAAATGAAATCAAGAAACAGCATATATAAATTTCTCACCGATGGGAGGAATTAAAAATAGAATGAACAAATTCTGATTGAAATGAGTAGAAAACACATTAGGCTGGAAATTCCAATTGGATATCCCCCATATACTAGCAACCAAAACTTTTTTGCACTACAAACACTTGCATGTTTGCAGTTTGAAATATTGGACTGCAAACTATAGAAGGGAAAATAAGCATGAGATTCACCCACTAGATTCCAAACATTCGTTTGCTTAGGTTGTTTTTAAAAACTAATTTCTACAAATTCTCTCTTCAATTTTGTTTGGTAAAAATCTAGCCCAAAAAAGAAAAACTAAACTTAAGCAATGCTTTAATTCATGTATACAATTTGGTCAAAAGTTAAACAAGGAAACCATCCTAAGGTAAGCAATACATCTGTGTGTTAAATCATAATTGTAAAACTCAATGAGTCAATTTGAGGTGACTTAACACAATTAAATTGATGTGTGAGTCACAAAACAACTCGATTCGTCACCTTCATGGTGAACTATATGCATATCTGTGCAAAAATAACCCAATCAGAAACTAAATGAATATTTGGATCAATGACACAATCCAAACTAAGTTAGAGTAAGCCAAGTTTACTCCTTTTGTTTCTTGTAAATCAATTCAAGTTGAATTCCCAAGGTCACATTTTCCAAAAACAACATAAGAACCCTATAGCAATGTTAGAAGCATGACAGTTGACCTAGCTAGCATGCCCATTATGATCATGATTGTACTTTGAGTTGTCCCTTATTTTCTAAAAATCTAGAAATTGAAGTGGAAATACAAGAAACTATGTTAGAAGCAATATTTATAATAATGATTATGTACTTGTAAGCAACTAAGCATTTAGTTCACAATAAGCCCTTAATTAGTCCTATAGTAGTATAAATACGAGAACCAAAATCACCAAAATCTTCTTAAACTTGACTAAATTATGGGGAACAAAACTGTCCATGCAAAAACAGAAAAATCCTTTCAGCATTAACTTATTATTTCTCTATTTTGTTATTGGGACACTAACTTTCCATAAGGCATTTTCTTTAACTAAGAGAACATTTTCAGGGGCACAACTTGAATCCCAAAAATTCAAAATACCTTATCAATGTAAACTTTGTGACAAACTATGGTATCCAACTTTATGATTCTTATGAATTTTAATGCCAAGAACATATAAGCCTTAAAACAAGAGATAACGAGATCACTTATCACGTCCCGAAATCCCAACACGAATCCCTATGATTCATCAGTCAGAATCTTGAGGTGTGAGGTAACCAAATCACACAACCTAATAGAACAATCATAACTAAAAACACTATGAAGAAGAATATACGCAGCGAAATCTATATTAGATAATCTCAATCAGATCAGCGGAAGCTACACAGTCATAATCATAATCCAAGACAAACCTAAACATTATAATTATATCCCAAAATATACATCATGTCCCAAAATTTGAATTACACTACACTTGTTATACTACTAGGCCAATCTTCAAGTTGACGGAGGCTGTAAATCCTCGACAAAACCCTCTACAGGAACCTTTTCGAATGACTCCTTATAGGTAGGTTCTCCAAAAGTTAAAACATTTGAAAGGGGAAGGATAGGGTGAGTAACAGGGGAATGTTACTTAGCAGGATGAACGTCGTTCTAACAACGAGTCATACATACACGAATAAACATTTACACAGTTAAATGATGTATGTTTTTCATAATGCAACATATGATAAATGTCTAAGCATACTCTATAAACATTTTTAAATAACTTCAATCTATCATTTCTATCATTTAACGTAACATATACATTTTTCAAATAGAAAACATATATCAACATTATAAAATAAAGAAAATACATAATAAGAACACGGTGGTGTAGTTGATAAGAGAGTAGAGGAATAAGTCGATACAACACTTTCGGCATGGTAAATCGATATTCCAAACTTCAAATTCGATGTGGAATCCCATCGTTAAAATCTAATTGTATAGTTGGTCCACATACCACAATTATGGGACCGTTTATTCGGCTCAGACTGGTCGTTGGTCAAGAACTCAATACTGAGTTCACTTTACGGTGATGCCTACCGTTTGAGGACTACAGACTAATAGTGATCACTAACTAGCCCACGAGACCCCTTGTATCGCAGCCTATTAAAAGGTAATACATGTGAACCCCGCCTACCTCTACACTATACAGAGACTGCCTTTACACAGAACGTTCCCCAAGAAAGAAGTAAAAGAAATTCCTGGATCTCATAAGTTATAATATGCTCTAAGGTATTCCATACTACCGAAGAGCATATGAGATCTAGTGTTGACCCTAGATTAATCCGTTGCTTCTGGATATACAGCAACGCGTCACTCTTTGTAGGTTTTTTACGACTCTTTTTTGGTAAACAAATTATTTTATAAAAAATACAAACAAGGTTTGGTAGTGTCCTCCAGTGACATCTATCTGTCATTTCTATCCCTCAATCATTCCATCCATCTATCATTCCATCGAGTCTTATGTGGCATGTCCATCACGTAGAACTGGAGGCACTGTCCTAACAATCAGTCGAGAACATATGTTCTCTCTATACATCCATCAATCAATCGAACAATCCATCGGCTAACTTCCTACATATCTATCAAAATAATTTTGCATTTCAAATTATTCGAAAACCATAGAGCATTAACCAATACCTTTCGATGGTTTTGATTGAGTATAAGGCTCAAAAAACGCAATAAAACCATAAGACGTGGAAGTTGGAAAAGTTGTCAAAATTTGACTAAGTGTTGGAAAAGGTTATTTTTCAAAGTTATCGAAATTGAAAACGGGTTTTTGGAAATGAAAGCCTTGAATGCGAGATTCGACATCATATAACTTTTATAACTTAATTCAAAGTAACGCGAAAGAGGTTGACTTATGAAAACTTGCCGAAAACATCAAAATTTATGTTTTGTTCTTGAAACCAAAAAAATCAGATTTTGATCCTTTGAGTTTTGGATATCGAAACCATTCCCATTATTCCAAAATGGGGGGTAAAACCTTAATTTTATTAAAGAACTTAAAGTAAATATTAAAGAAGACATTTATTTAAATGTTTTTAATGAAATGAAGGGTGGGAAAACATGTATGAGCCATAAGGAGAGCAACCCAAAAGCCAAGACTTAGTTTGGATCAGAAATTTCTATTGGTAGCAGAAGCATGATTCTATCGGTTCCACCATAGAATGGCTTGCGGCAGGTGTCGGTGGCACTGCCAGCTCCTATTGATAGCACTAAATTATTTCACGAAATTTTGGTTTTTCGATCTATTTTTCGGATTTCTCTTCCGTTATTTGAATACTTCGACCTACCCATGAAACTAATGTTAAATCTTGATAAAACATGTCAAATCTCTATTCCTACCATAAAATCAAATTAATAGAAATCTAAAATCATGCTCAACTCAAATCGAAACTACGTGAATTTTGTCGATTTATCGCTAACTATTTAGATAAAATAACTTCAATGATTAGAATCATATTCTATGGAAAATATCATATAACTTGAGGGTAGAAGGGAAGGCATCCTACTTGTGTGGCTTTCAAGGATTGATCGGAGGCAAATATCGGCACTAAGATCGAGGTTGAATTGTCTTTGATATGAAATGATTGATAGCCGCGGACACCTTGATGATGGTACTCTCTCTTCCTTCTGTAGACACCCCATTTTTGCATCCGCCTGATTAATCAACTCGTCAACCCGATCGCAATGATTCCCAATGATGGGTGTGTATTCCATTGCTTTATTTTGTTATCCGATATGTTTCAGAAATCTGGATGAGGTATCTCGAATTGATAAAACCTTAGAAATCACGTTACGCTAGAAAAATACGACCTCAGGAACATAGAAATCATCATCCTGTAGACAAAAAGAAGCTTCACGATAAAAATCACTAAAAATTGATCAAATTACCAAAATACCCCTAATCTCAAACCAACGTTAGAGCCTACGCTACGCTTAGGAAAACCCATTCGAACATATAAAATGACAAATCGGAACCAAATAAATCATTTCACCAATTTTAACAGAATTTGACAAAATTACTAAAATGCCCCTCATAAAGTTCACAATCATTTCACATAAAAATTTTCATAAATGACACAAACCAACATTCTCATTGAATTCCTTACGAAAAACCGATTCTAAAACATCCTAGAGCATTAAAAACCGACTTGAAACGTGAAAAGTCCTCTCCGGGGGCAAAACGGTAATTTCACAATTTTCATAATTAAAAAATTAAAAATTAATAAATAAAATATTAAATAATTAAAGTGAAACATTGATGAAATTAATTTAAAATTTTGAACCTAAAAAATCGATCAATCGGACTTTCGGGTAAAATTGTTGAGGGTTCGTGGGATATTTCTTTAAGGACCCCTCCATTTGGGGGTCCAAAGAATTAAAGAAATAATGGAAGGGGGTTCTCCAAAAATTAAAAGTAAATAAAGCAAGACTGAAGTCAAGGTATTAAAGTCAATTAAGCAAAACTGAAGTCAAAATTAAAGTCAATCAAGCAAGACTGAAGTCAAGATATTAAAAGTCAATCAATTAAGACTAAAGTCAAAATATTAAAAGTCAATCAAATAAGACCAAAAGTCATAATAGAACTCTAATTAAATAATAACTCTATCTAATAGAATTCTAACTTAAAAACAATTCTACCTAAAACAATTTTAATTAAAACACAATTCTACCTAAAATAAGTCTAACTAAAACACAACTCTAATTAAAAGATCTCTAATTAAACACTAACTCTATCCAAATCAACCCCTAAAAACATCTATAAATAGAGGTGCTCACACCCTATTTTCGTATCAAATCATAAACCCTAAGAGAAGTAGGTCTAGAAGTTCCCCTATCCTCCCATAAACCCTAGTTTTGGAGCCCCAACTCTTACCTAACATCCCCCTTCAATTTTAGTCTAGAAAACCCCTAAAATCCCTCCAAAAACACCCCTAAATCCGCAACAAACTTGAAGAGTTCAGATTCAGAAACAAAGAGATACCTTGATCTAGGAGATCCGAAGTCAAATCCGGAGACAGAACGAAGCAAGGGAGTACAGTACAGAAATTTTTTTTTTGTCAGATCTGAGGGAGCAAAATCCTTGCTATCGGAAAGGTATGTATTTTTTTATATTTATTTTTATCTAGGTTTTAGCAATGTAATTTACTTGGGAAGTTAGTAGAGACCGGCTTTGGCCGGGCGGGGTTGGTGCCTAACACCTTTCAACCCCGTAACTTGATCCCCGAATTCAGATTTTTTATGGTAGATTAGTTCTTTTTATCCATGTTAGAGTCAGTTTGGTTCCTAGACCACAATAACTAGGTGGCGACTCCCAAACCTCAAGGGTCAAAAGCGGTTCCGCGCACCCCGCGGATCGAGGGCACTTTCACCTTCTATGATGGAGAGCGAACCTTTGTCGAGGTAGATGAAATCCCAAGTGGAGTATGTCGAAACCCTCTCGCTGAATCTTGATGGAAAGTGGGGAAGAAGGATGAAAAACTATGATTAAAACCCGAGGGAATGTAGAGTTTGTCGACGTCGACAACTTCTTCTTCTTTGTCGAGGCTCAATGGCGGCCCGTTTGTGAAGGACTTTAAAGTAGAGAAGTTGAAACCCTTGGTGGTTTGCTCAGCTAGGTTTAGGTTTGTTGAGAGAGGAGAAATGAAATAAAAGAAACCTTAAGTTTCTTTTATATTGACTTGAAGGGCAAGGTTGGTAATTTCGCATTATTTTTATTTTCAAAGATAACTTGACCTTTCGGACTCGAAAATTGACGAATGAATATTCCATTCTCTATATTTTTTCATTGCAGACCCAATGATGTATTCAGATTTTACTAATTCTCTCTTTAACAAAAATTCACTATTTTTGGATCCCATTTGACGTAAAATTCAAGGATTTTATAACTTTTCCATCCGAGCTTGAATTCGAGTGTGTTTACAGGCTAAAACATGTTTTTCTACTATTTTAAATCCAATGGAAAAGTCATATTTCACCAAAAATGGACAGAACAAAATCCAAGTATTTTACCTTAAGTCCCTTTGTCCGAAATTTCGTTAAATTATTTTTTACTATTATATTTTCTCGAGATACTAACTAGGATTCAGGGTATTTATTCTTCATAGAACTCATAAGTCTTGCGCCTATGTGATTCACTAATTACTAAGTCTCCCCCTCTCAAAGTCCTACACTAATTTTTTGTAAACATGAACATCTCTTCATATTCATGAATTCTTTTTTATCTAAGTTGAAATAATAATTTAAATCTAATAAGAGAGGTTGATAACTTGTTCCAACTTCAGATTTATCTTTGTTTGGACGAGTATAACTTTTTTCCGGTTCTTTCTCAATATATCTCCTTGGGTGATTACGATATAGAGATCCGACCCTTGTTTTATTTCTCTCTACTTGAACTAATAGCTCAACCCCAAATCAGATGGTTGACCATTTCTATTAATTTGTTTTGAACATTTAATCAATGACTTATAATAGCTTACTCTAGCTCAGTTTCATATGATTTTTTTATTGGATTCAATGATTTACACCTGAAGAACATTTCTTTATAAGTTTTTACAAATATGATTTTATTTATATTTGGATAAAATTATAATTACTTAAAGTTTGTTTCAAGTTAGAATTGTCTCTATTATTTCCAGAGTCGTGATGATATTATGCCCCACTATGACATACGGCCTCATCACATAATCGTTGATCATTTACCTTGGGGTACAAAAGAAAAAGATTAATGGTTCTTATTATCCCAAGGCAAATGATCTACAGTTCTGTGATGGGAGAGTAGGGAGGCATATGTTAGAGGGGGGGCGTCAAAAAATCTATGATTCTAGCACATATTTAATGGGATTATCTGTTTTTAATAAAATTTTCTTTTATCTATAAAAAAATTCGAAATGGCACAACATATTCCCATAAGTTGTATGCCTTAATCAAAAGGTGCCAAAAAAGAAGTTTGACCTCCCAAAGTGTTAGCTTTTTCAATGCCTGTTTGAATAGGGTGTAAGCCCATGAGGGAGGTTAGAATTTTCAGAATTGGCAGATTTTTTGTGAGGATGATCTACTTATCATAAAGATCATCCTCACCCAAAATCAACACATTCTAAATTTTTTAATTTATATAAGACTAAATAATTCGACTATGTGGGTTGCCTTGATTAATTCGTGGGGTACTTTTATAATTTTCTTCTTATTAGATGTGATGTTGATTTCTATTCTCATTGATCTTATTAACAACAACAGGTATGTTGTATAGATATTTAGATTTTAAACTTCTTATTACTTAGCCATGGTAATGAGTTTGGTATACCTGATTGATTCATACCTTAGGTAATTCTAGAAATACTTAATAGACGATGGCTAACCTCGTCTTTTACTTGAAGGCAAGTATGAAATTTTAAGAATGTCATAGTACAAAAGTTAGAATATATCTAACTCTTTCTCGTTTCTTCGTTTTAGTGTCAGTTTCTTTGACGGATGTTTGATTCACAAACACACCCCTAATGAATAAGAGTTGTATTCATAAATCGAGGTATGTTTACATTTGATAGTTTATTAAGTTTAATGTAGGAATGTCACACCATTTATATATTGATTGTACGAATTTATGGAATGTCTTAAGATTAGCCAAGAATACATTTAAGGGGTAAAAAAATTCATTCAGTTGGCATTTCAGTGTGAAGCCATCGTTAATGGGAAGTTGAAGTGTCCATGCTTGAAATATAACAATGTGTTCTATAAGAGTAGAGAAATGTATATGACCATATGATCTGTTTTATATTCAATAAGAATTATACTAGATGGTTCTTCCACGGTGAAGATATTGGATCATCATCATCCAAAGAATAGAATTTGGATTCAAATGTGGGATCAAAAGTGCAAAATATGGGAGGTCTTTTGAATTATATTTTTAGAATCTCCAATGCAAATTGTGATATGGGTAATCGTGTGCACATAATAAATAGTGAGTTAAATGCAGAAACTAAAAAAATTAACAATTTTGTATGTGATGGAGAGAAAAAATTGTATCTTGATTGTACAAAATATACTAAATTATCTTTCATAGTCAAACTATTTCACATAAAGTATCTTAGTGGATAGAGCAACAAATCATTTATAATGTTACTTGAATTATTGAGGCAAGTATTTCCAGATGGGTCGACATTGCTAGAAAATTTTAGTCAGATAAAAAAGGTCATATTAGATTTAGATCTCGACTATATTAAGATACATGCATGTCCTAACAAGTATATGATATATTGGAGGAGACCAGTAAGAACAAAAATTGTGATAAATGCAGTGCTTCAAAATGGAAAATGGAAGGAAATGATCCAAGGGATAAGAAGAACAAATGTCTGACTAAGGTATTACGATATTTTCCTTTAAAACCAAGGTTGTAAAGACTGTTTATGTCAACTAAAATTGCTTCTGACATGAGATGGCATGGCGAGGGTTGTATGAAAGATGACCTATTAAGGCACTCGACAAACTTATTAGCATGGAAGCATTTTGACAATCAGAATTCATCATTTACTTTAGACAGTCGGAATATAAGGTTTGGATTGGCTAGCGAGAGTTTCAACTCTTTTAGAACTGTGAGCATTTTTCATAGTACATGGTATGTTATTCTTATTATATATAATTTTTCCCTCTGGATGTATATGAAACAATCAAACATGATCTTATCTGTAAAATCCCGAGTTCTTGATTCGTATCTCGAGGAAAAATAAATATTAGAATTTTGAGAAAATCTTGAAAGTGGGACTTAGGGGTAAAACTTTAGGATGTTTCTGATCATTTTTAATGGAATCTAACCTCACCATTAGATTCAAAATGATCGAAAAACATAGTTTAGCCTGTAAGCACGCTCAAGTGCGAGTCCTAATATAAAAGTTGCAAAATCCTCGATTATCGGGTCGGACCAGGCTAAAATAGTGACTTGTTAGTAGAGAAAGAATTGTTAAGATTCGATTATATCATTGGGTTCGTAACGAAAAATTATTGAACATGGATTATTTATTTGTCATTTTTGGAGATCAGGAAGTCGAATTATCGTCAAAAACGAAAACGACATCAAGTTTAGGGGTCACCTCAGGCCAAAAATGTAAATTTTTGATGGAGATATAATTTGTAGTAATTGACTGCATCATTAGATCTGGAACGAAAAATTAGGCGAAATAGAATATTCATTTGTTAGTTTTGGAGTTCGGATGATCAAGTTATTATTGATCAAAACAATTGACAAAATACCGAATTCGTCCCAAATTTTATATAAGTAAAAATTTTAATTTGTTTTATATAAACTCGTCTTCTCCAATCGTCCAACAGCTAACATTTAATTTTTTTTTTTTTTTCTTAAACTTCCACCACAAATCTACGACAAACGGCTCACCGTTGACGATCGCCGCAGAAGAGAAAAAGATCCACAGCTTCGACATCTACAAAACCCACCCAACCTCTTTTCATTTCACTTTCTTTTTCATCCAATATCGTCAAAAATCAACCGTATTTATATACGGAAATTTCGAAACTTTGACCTCAGATTTAGTCGGTTTCGGGGTCAAACCATCTTCCGACGCAGAAAGAAGAAATGTCCGCAACCTCATTCTCTACATAATCTACCCAAATTTCTTCCATTTTCTTGTCTTTTACACCCCGTATCGTCAAAAATCAGCCGTACGTATATACGTGGATTTTAAAAACTTCGACCTCGAATTTCATAGATTTCGGGGTCAAACCGTCCTCCATCGCAGAAGGGAGAAAGGACGACGGCGTCGAGATCTTCAAAACCACCAGGCCAAATTCAAAAATCAGCAGCTTCGAAGTTTGGTCCATCTCGATTTTCGTACCAATTGCCTCGATTTCTGTGCACACGCTTCAATCCTTTCGCCTAGAGATAGTAAGGAACTCTCAATTTCTATTAGTAATCGTAGATTGTGAAAATTGCATTTAGGATTTTATCGAAAAAATTTTGGATGTATTTTCAAAATATAGAATTCTTTTGTTATTTAAAAATTCATTCCAGAAATTGCATGTTTGATATGTTTAATTGTATTTTTAACAAATTATATGTGGGTAGGGTATTTTAACGGGTTATTTTCATCAATTGGGTTTTGTGCACTGCTCGGACCCCGTTTTGAAAAATAATTTGTATTTTTTTTAGTATTATTGATAAAAATAAATTCTTCGGTTGAAAAATGTGATTTAATATTCAATGAACTCATATTGAGTTGATGAATATCAGAAAATGGATATCTTATTGAAGATATTGAAAACTGTAAAAATAGGAAAAAGGGAAAAAGTGTATGAAACGGTAAAATGTCAGAGTCACACCCGATGGGTGATGTTTGCATTTTGCGTTGTTGTGTTGTGTGTAGGTTGGTGAACAGATATCCAGGGATAATATTACTGGTTGCATGTTTATTTCCTTTCTGTTAGCGCGAGGCACTGTTTACATTTCCGTTATGTTATTTATTTTAGGCCGGGTGGCCACATTTGCATGGTAGGAAACTGGATATCCATTCTCAACCTTGTATTGTTAATTTCTCTTTTGTTTTCAAATGAAAGTAATATATATGTAGCTATTTTGTGAGCTGTTAAAGAGTCTGTAAATGCCTGAAGGGATAGTGCGTCATATCATCCAGAGTGGTGTACTATCCTGGGATATACGGTAGGGACCACCAAGCTCACACGTGGTATGGGACGTGTATGAAAGTGGAGTCACAACTGGAATCCGGATTTATTCCTCTCTATCTTTACCAGTGAACTTGTAATATAAAGGTGGTCGTATACGAATGGTTTGTATAATTGGGAATCACATGCACGCCTGATAGGCATAGATGAAGATGATTAGTCAATGACCACTAACAATCTATAGTAGTCGAACATTCTGACATGTCGAAAAGAGACCCATTGCTTACGGTCACGTCAAACGGCCAGCCTGAGCCGGATAAATGGTCAACCAAGTGTGGTAAGTGCAGCGACCGGCCACAAAATTAGAAACTAAAAATCAGAGAAGAATTGTAACATCATGTCCCGACTGGGAGCGATCCAGTCGTGAATCCCAACTCTCTAATTCCAATACTCTACCATTGTGTATTATGTATCTATTGCTTATTTTGATATATAAAATGAAATCCATCTTTAATGTTTCCATTTGATCAATTAGATTTATATAAAAAGATAATGTTATAGTGAGTAATGATGATCGATATAATGTGAGTTTTAAAATGTTTTGTTGCTCATCCCTGGCTATATGTACTAGTTAATCGTAGTTTCTTCTTTAAAACTTTGTATATTTTAAAATGATTCAGTATGTTTATTCGTTCATGTTAGGAGAGATTATTAGTAGAAATTGTTTGTTTTCCTACTGGGTAACCATTGTTACTCACCTTTTCTTTCTCCATTTTTTTAGTTTCAGATTCAGAGCTTGGCGAGACAGGTATAGAGCATGTATGAGGATCATCTGGTTGGTCAGATAGACAACCAGAGTCCATCACCTGGTAAGTACTAGGGCTATACCCCCTAGTGGTGTCAGTTCCCCCAGGTAGTCTTATGGATTCTGTCTTGAGTGCTAGGATTTCTGTTAGAGTGAGGAATTTTGTATAATCCTGTATTCTGGTTATTCTTCCGCACTCTGATCTTTCGTACGTTATTAGACGTGTATAAGCTTCCGCTAGTATTATATTTTGTATATGTATGCAGGATTGTATGTCGTTTATCAGGTGCAGATTGAACGCCTTGGAATGCTAACATAAACAGAGGAGACCATGCCGAAATTTTGAGGTGCCACCTAGTACCTCGAGATCTGACATGGGGATTTGTGTTAGCGTTTGACGGGGCGCCACATTATCCCTATTGACCCCCAGTCCTATTAGTCTTGAAATAATTGTGGGAATGCGGAATAACGACATATGATGCATAAAAAAATAAGACCTTTCATATGCATGCAACTTTGATATGGACCATAAGTAACTTTCCTAGTTATACTATGTTATCAGGTTGGAGTACAAAAGGGAAACTTACATGTCCTGTTTGCAATAATGATACATGTACTCGATATTTGCATAAAAGAAGAAAATATTGTTATATGGGGCATCGTCATTTTTTAGAACCGCATCATAGATTTTGAAAAGAAAAAAAAATCATTTGATGGCACGATAGAATATAGGACTTCACCGTTTGTTGTGTCTAGAAATGATATTATAAATTTATTTAATGGGATTACATTTAAGTTTGAAAAACAAATTTAGAAGAAGCGATCGAGACAAATACAAGATGACATAATGCTAGATAATTGGAAGAAGTTAAGCATATTATTCAAATTGCCATATTGGAAGAACAATTTATTGAGACATAATTTGGATGTAATGCACATCGAAAATAATGTATGTGATAATATAATTGATACTTTTTTGAACCTCGAAGGTAAATAAAAAGACAACTTAAAAGCTCGTTTGGATTTGGTAGAAATGGGTTTGAAGGACATACTTCACTCACATATAGTGTCTACGACAAATAAAGTTTATTTGTTAATTGCTTGCTTCTCCATAGACAAACACAAGAAATAGTTGTTAAGGTACTGAAGAGTTTGAAAGTTTTAGATGGGTACTTTTCTAATATCACAAGACGTGTCAATATGAAGGAATATAAAATAACTGGTTTGAAGAGTTATGACTCGCACATCTTAATGCAACAATTGTTATCATTGGGTATTAGATGATCACTGTCCAAGAATATCGTTACATTTATCATTGAATTGTGTATTTTCTTCCATGAATTATGTAGTAAAATATGTAATGTTCAAGAATTATATCAACTTGAGAAATGTATTGCGTTCAGATTGTGTAATTTAGAATGAATCTTTCCACATGTATTCTTTGCCATTATGGTGTATCTACAAATCCATTTGGCTAAAAAAATAATATTAGATGGTCTTGTTCAGTATAGTTGGATGTATCTAATTGAAAGGTGTGTACTACTAAACGTAATCATGACCTTAACTCGAATTGCTTTCAAACAATTATCTCATATACATTATGTTTGTTTTTATATAGGTATTTGTACAGCTTACAATCTTATGTACAAAATAGATCTTAACCTAAAGGATCTATAACCGAAGAATACTTGGCTGAGGAATGTCTCACATTCTATTAAAGATATCTACATAATGTTGATACAAGGTTCAATAGACCAATTAGAAATTACGATGATTGTGCGATATGAGGCAGCATTACATTTTATTTGAAGAAATTGGAAAAGGAACATGCACATCGTTACATACTGTTCAACAATAAAAATGTTGCATGTTACATAGAGTAAGAGATTTTTTTTGAATTATTTACATTATGTACAAATGTACGTAATATAATTTACTTTTGTGATTGTGCAAACGTATGCATTATCTTAGAATGCAGCTGAAAGCGCCCTCGTTCCGCGGGGTGCGCGGAACCGCTTTTGACCTTTTAGGTTTGGGAGTCGCCACCTAGTTATTGCGGTCTAGGAACCAAATATTGACTCTAAATGGATAAAAACATCTAATCTACTTAAAAAAACTGAGTTTGGGGATCACATTACGGGGTTAGAAGGTGTTAGGCACCAACTCCGCCCGGGAAACGCCGATCTCTACTAATTTTCAAATATAACTACATTGTTAAAAAGACCTAATTAATAAAAAAAAATTTAATCTTTACCTTTACGAAGACAACGGTCTTATTTCCTCAGATCTAGTATAATAGTTTTTCGTACAAGACTCCTCGCTTCGTTCTGTCACCAGATTCATTTCGGATATCCAAAATAAGGTATCTCCTTTTGAAATTTTCTAATTTTTATATGGATTTCTAGGGTATTTTGGAAGGGTTTCTAAGTATTTTTTGAGCTAAAGTTGGGATATGGATGTTAGGTAAGGAGTTGGGGCTTCAGAATCAAGGTTTATGAGAAGTTAGGAAAGCTTTTTGACCTATTTTTTCTAGGATTTATTTTTTGATACGAAAATAGGTTGTAAGGACCCCTATTTATAGATTTTTTTAAGTGTTTGTTTAGATAGATTTAGTGTTTAATTATAATTATTTTAGGTAGAGCTATATTTTAATTAGAATTATTTTAAATAGAGTTATTATTTAATTATGATTGTTTTAAATAAAGTTATTATTTAATTAGAATTCTATTAAGGTTTTGACTTTTAGTCTCACTTGATTGACTTTAAGATTTTGTCTTTAGTCTTACTTGATTGAATTTAATATCTTGACTTTAGCCTTACTTAATTGACTTTAAGAACTTGACTTTAGTCTTACTTGATTGACTTTAAGATTTTGACTTTAGTCTTACTTGATTGACTTTAATTTTAATTAGGATTTCACTTTACATTAATTAATGTTTTAATTATTAATTTCATAATTTTTAATTATTAATATTATAAAATTATCGTTTTACCCTTGGAGATGACTTTTTACGTTTTAAGTCGATTTTTGATGTTCTAGGATGTTTTGGAATCGATTTTTCGTAAGGAATTCAATGTGAATATTGGTTTGTGTCATTTATGAAATTTTTTTGTGCGAAATGGTCATGAACCTTATGAGGGGCATTTTCGTAATTTTATCAAAAATTGGTGAAATGATTTATTTGATTTCGATTTGTTGTTTTATGTGTTTGAAAGGGTTTTCCTAAGCATAATGTAGGCTCTAAAGATGTTTTGAGGTTAGGGGTATTTTGATAATTTGATCATTTTTTAGTGATTTTTACCATGAAGCTTCTTTTTGTCTGTAAGATGGTAATTTCTATGTTTTTGGAGTTATATTTTTCTAGTGTAGCGTGCTTTCTAAGATTTTTTTAGTTTGAGATACCTCATCTGAATTTTTGAAACATATCTAGTAACAAAATAAAGCATTGGAATAATCATCTATCATTGGGAATCATTGCAATCAGGTTAACGAGTTGATTAATCAGGTGAGTGCAAAAATGGGGTGTCTATAGATGCCCTTCTTTAGCAGATGATTGAAACAAGCTAGATAGCAAATCTATTTTGGTAGATAGTGCGATATCCGAATGGCAAAGCTAGTGACAATTCATTTTGTAGCCTGATTTAACAATTCGTCGGGATGTTCGGATCCTTGAAGGTAAAACTCTCCCCGAACTAAAAGGTTGTCAAGTCCTTGAGCGCGAACTCTTACTGATGGTGTCATATCCTTGAATTTTAGAAAAAGAATTTTGACCAAAAAGTGCAAATGTTAGTATGTGTACTGTGAAACTGAGTAAAAATTGAGAAAAACTGAGCAAAAACTACGCATAATCTGAGTAAAATCTGAGCATAAATTGAGCATAATCTAAGAAAAAGTGAGCATAACACGAGCAAAATCCAAGATAACCCTTGGCGAAAACTGAGTAAAATCCAAGATAATCCTTGGCGGCAACTGAGCAACATCCAAGATAACCATTGGCGAAAATTGAGCAAAATCCAAGTTAACCCTTGGCGACAACTGAGCAAAATCTAAGATAACTCTTGGCGGCAATTGAGCAAAATCTAAGATAACCCTTGGCGGCAACTGAGCATAATTCCAAGAAATCCTCGGTGGTATCTGGTTGAGTAAAACTGAGAATGAAGAAATAAATCTAGAAAAAAATGATTGGAAATGAATCTAGAAAAGAGTGATTGAATCTGGAAATTAATAGATCTAGGAAATAATGAATGCCCTATCTCCTATTCTCGGTGAAAGGGTTATGAGTTAATCTCTGGGCACAACCAAATGTGAGATCCGAAATGCTTTTGTTTGAACCTCAAGATTTTATTCAAAAGTTTTATGAATTTAAAACCTGAGTTTTTATTTCTTTTGAACCACAGGGGTTTTCGAAAAATTGTTATCAAGATGATAACCTTAAGTTTGGGGTTCCCATTATCTTTTATGATTAACATTGCTCAAAAATAAAATGCTCCTAGTTTGACAATAAACATGGCATTGGAGATAATTGAATAAATCATACAAAAAAATGCCCCTAGTATAAGGGGGAAATTACATATCAGAGAAGAAAGAAAATGCCCCTTGTATGAATGTTTGAAATATTTGATTATCACAAGCGCAATAAAGATTCAACTTTTAATTTTGACATTTTATATTGAAGATTTTAAGTTAGGCTCAAGATAACAAGATATTTCCTTTAGAGACTCATCAAAGAATTCACCCTTCTCTCTCTTGGTTTTCTTGGGGAAGTAAAAATTTTCAGATCAATCGTAGAGAAGATACTAGTGGCTTCTGAGTTGTGCCTGGTTTAAGCTAAGCATTGAACTTGATTATTCGGACTTCTGATGTTTCAGCTCGGACCGCTCTTAGCTTTTTAATCCCCTGGAGAATTTTTTTTCTATTTTTCTTTGTGGCTCTAACTTTTGCCTAGATTGCCCTTTCAGGTTTTCAAACTAGCGAGCCTCTGATTGTTGTTAAGACCATCCTTTAGGATTTTCAACCTTACGAGCTTGCCTTAATTTTTGCCTAAGTCGCCCTTTTCGAATTTTCAACTTAGCAGATTTCATCAATTTTTTCTTTTTCTTCCCTTCTGAACTTCTAAAGTTACCGTTTGATCATGTTTTGCTATCTTCCTTGACTTTTCGTACGGTACTTAGAAGGACTTTTATGGGTAATCTTAGGACTGGGTATAAAAAGAAAGGGATTTTGAGGCTCAAAAACCCGAATGCCCCTTGTGTGGCATTTTTTATTTTTCTTTGAACTTTCTTCCCTATTTGACAATATTATTTTTTTTATTTTTATTTATATATTTTTTTGTATCGAAATATATATATTTTTGATGTGGTCGAGCCTGAAGTAACTTCTCAGGTTGCCTACGTACCCCAGAATTTTGGGATCAGACTAAAACGTAGTTCGAATTCTTCCTTCCACTAGGTTAGGTGATCGGGCTGAGAAATAAAAAGGCATAATTTTTTTTTTGAAAAGGCTGCAAAGGGGCTGAGAAAGGATATATTGAACTGGGTAAAAGGAGAATTGATTCGGCCAAAGATGGCATTTTTAAATGTAGTACCGTTTAATTTGGTCAAGGTTGGTTGGTTCTAGTAATTCGATTCCATCATAATCTTAAAGTCTGACAACTTTTCCTGGTAATATTTCCTTGATGATGAACGAACTTCCCCAATTTGGTTTGAACTTCCTTCTAGGGTCAAAGATAGGTGCTCGATTTTTTTTTAGTAGTAAATCTCCGACTTGTAAATGATGGGCCTTGATCTTTTTGTCAAACTCACGGGTGACTCTTCCTTGATAAGCTTGCACGTGGTACAAAGCTTTTAGTCATTTTTTTTTTATCAAATTCAATTCTTCATACCGTTGACGAACCCAATTTTCTTCTGACAACTGACTTTTCAACAAGACCCTGAGAGACGAAATTTCCATTTTAACTAGCAAGATTGCTTCCATGCTATATACTAAGAAGTAGGGAGTAGCTCCAGTAGAGGATCAAATTGAAGTTCGATATGCCCATAATGCAAATGGTAATTTTTCTGACCAATCTCGATGTGATTGACACATTTTCCTGATGATTGTCTTTAGAATCTTATTGGCCTCTTCAATTGCTCCATTAGTCTGAGGACGGTAAGGAGATGATATGTGGTGTGAGATTTTGAATTTCAAATACAGTGTAATAACTTCAGCTTTGAAATGTGATCCATTATCAGAAATTAGTTCTGAAGGTACGCCATATCGACTGATGATGTTTGTTTGGATGAACTTTGCAACTCGAGACTCAGTGAGGACAACATAAGAGGTAGTTTCGACCCACTTAGTAAAATAATCGATAGCAACTAGAATGTATTCATGCCCGTGATGCTTTAGGCGATATTTTACCAATAATGTCAATTTTCCAAATTGAGAACGGTCACGGTGAAGTTAGACCTACTAATTGAGAAGGTGGCACATGTATGAGGTTTGCATGTATTTGGCATTTGTGGCAAGTCTTGGCCATGTGATGACAATCTGTTTCCATCGTGGGCTAGTAGTATCCTTGTCTCATAATTTTCTTAGCTAACATTTTCCCACTCATGTGGGGGCCACATTCTCCTAAATGTAGTTCAACCATTATCTGTTCAGTTTGATCTTCATCAACACATGACAAATGAATCCAATCATAAGACCTTTTGTATAAACTTCCTGTGCACAGGATGAATTGAGATGCTAATCTTAATAAGGTTTGTCGTTCCTTCCTCGATGCTTTTTTTCAAGAATTCTTGCTTTTCCAATACTCTATTTATATCTGTGTACCATGGCTTCCCATCGGGTAGTCGAGTAGTAATGTAGATCTGATGGCAATATACAGGTTTATCTTTAACTTCGATAGTGATTGGTCTCAATTCCATGCCAAGGGGCAAATGGATCATTAACGAGAGAGTGGCTAACACGTCAGTAAATCTATTATCTTCCATTGAACATGATAGCTTTAAACTTACTTACTAAGTTTAGCAGATACTCATGATAAGGTTTCAACTTTTCATCCATAGTCTTCCATTCTTCCAACGACTGATGTATGACCAAGGCTGAATCCCCGAATACTTCAATTTCTGTAATACCCAAATTCAAAGCAGCTTCGAGTCCAGCGATGCATGCCTCATATTTTACTGTATTATTGGTATTGGAGAAAGCTACCTTAATAGTGATATGAATGTGGCATCCTTCAGGAGAAAACAAAACTACCCATATTCCATACCCATTCTGATTGGCGGCCCCATCAAAGTATAGCTGTCATATTTGATTCTGCGGTTCTTTTTCAACATGCAAGATATTTTCATTTGGGAACTAATCAAAAGGTCTTATTCCTTCTATCACTGGATGATCTGCAAAGTATTCTGCCACAACTCTCCACTTGATAGATTTCTGCGTAACATGCGTGATGTCAAATTCTGATAACAATAACAACCATCGTGCAGTTCTCCTTGTCAGTACCGGTTTCTCGAAGAGATATTTGAGAAAATCCATCCGAGATAACAAGATAACTGAATGAGATAGCATATAGTGTCGGAGTCTCTGAGTAGCCCATACTAGTGCCAAACAAGTTTTTTCTAGGACTGAATACTTTCGTTCATACTCTAGCATCTTTTTGCTGATGTAATAGATAGTCTTTTCTTTGCGAGTATTTTTGCCATACTGTGCAAGCATCCATCCCATAGCTTCTTCTGTGACTGACAGATAAAGAAGAAGTGGTTCACCCGATGTAGGTGGAACCAAAATAGACGAGTTCAAGAGATACTCCTTGACTTGGTTGAAAGCCTTTTGACATTGCTCATTCCAAACTGTTGGTTCATTCTTCTTGAGAAGCTTGAAAATAGGTTCACAGACGTTGGTGAGTTGAGTGATAAATCTGTTGACATATTAGATTCTGCCTAAAAAACCTCGGATCGGCTTTTCAATCTCAGGCGGTGGCCTCTTGGATAGCTTTAATCTTCACAGGGTCCACTTCGATTCTTCTTTGATTGACCATAAATCCCAATAATTTTTCAAACGTTACTCCAAATGCACATTTCTGCCGGTTGATTCGGAGTTGGTACTTTTGAATCCTTGTGAAAATTTTTTCTAATATAGCAACGTGCCCCAGTTGTTCCTTAGACTTGACTATCATATCATCTACATAGATTTCGACTTCTTTGTGTATCATGTCATGCAGTAAAGTCGTGGCTACTCTTTGGTAAGTGGCTCCAGCGTTCTTCAAACAAAAAGCATAACCTTATAAAAAAAGGTTCCCCACTGTATGATGAACGATGTTTTTTACATATCCTGATGATCCATTTTTATCTTCTTGTACCCTGAAAAATCATCCATGAAGGATAACAAAGTGTGCTCTGCCGTACTATTTACCAGAACATCTATGTGTGGTAAAGGAAAATTATCTTTTGTGCTTGCTTTGTTTAGGTCTCTGAAATCTACATACATTCTGACTTTTCCACCATTTTTAGGCACTAGGACGACATTAGCAATCCACTCAGGGTATTCTACTACTTTCAAAAATCCTGCGTTAATCTACTTTGTAACTTCTTCTTTAATCTTTAGAGTCCATTCCGATTTCATACGTCGAAGTTTTTGCTTAATTGGTCGAGCATCAGGATATAATGGAATCTGATGTTGAACAATATCTATGCTTACTCCCAGCATATCCTCATAAGACCATGCGAACAGTCTTTGAATTTTCTGAGTAAGTCTACTATCCCCTTACGTTCATCGGGGGATAAGGTGATCCCAATCCGAATCTCTTGAGGACTTTCTTTTGTTCTGAGGTTGATAACCTCTACTTCCTGTATTAAAGGTTGAGCCCGACGTTCATTTTCTTGTTCAAGTAATTTGATTATTTCATGGGGAGTTTCTTCGTTAGAAGACTCTCCCTCCGAAGCCAGATTATTAGTTAAATTATTATTGCACTCAGGGTAATAAAAAATTTCTTTCATTTCATTAAAAAAAGTTGGGGTAACAGGACTTATTGCAGACTTAACTGACTCACTTGACTTAGCAGGAATAACAGACTTATTAGAAATAACAGACTCAGCAGAAACAACTAACTTACTTGACTCAATAGAAATAAAGAACTCATCAGGCATGTCAGACTGAATAGGACTAATAGGACTGACAGACCCAGTCTTGATGTGCAGCACATGACTAATTACATGATAATTAAAGAGGCACCCAACCGCGGGTTTGATTACAAACTGAGGATTTGGGATCCCTTTCTCAACTGACAACTGAAATCGCCTTGACCCCCAAATGTCCGCTAAATAGCGGATTAGGGGTCCGATCTATGTATCTCGGGGATTTTTAAAGAATAGGGAGTCGCCTCCTAGTTTAGGTCTAGGAACCAAAATTAACTCCAAAGGGATATGGGTCGGTCCACAGATCAGAGAGATGGGTAAGGGGTCAGGTTACAGGTTTCGGAAGGTGTTAGGCATCGAACCCGTCCGATTGAGATGATTAGTCTTTACTACAATCCAAAACTAACCTATGGTCAACGGGATAAGACTATGGTCCAATCATCATCGTCGATTTATATCGGATTTGCCAAACGAATCTTACGATTAAGATAATTACATAGATTATCGAATTTTGCATAAAAGAATCCCATGATTTAATAAGGTTTACGTGGCACCAAAATTAATGGATCAATTCGATCATATTTTGAATAATATGAAATTAATTTTCAATGCCACGTATATAAAATTAGTAAATTGGCTCATTGACGACGTTTTATCAAAGAAATTCGATTTTTAAACCGCCACGTGCACTAAATTAGTGAATTGACCTACACATTTTTTATTAAAGAAATTTGATTGTGAATCGTCACGTGCATTCAAATCAGTGAGTCGACTCACATGTTTTTTAATTAAAGAAATCTTGATTTTTTGAAATGCCACGTACATTAAAATTAGTGAATCGACTCACAAATTTTTTAATTAAAGAAATCTTGATTTTCTGAAATGCCACGTATATTAAAATCAGTGAATCGACTCACAAATTTTTTATCAAGAAAATTTTGATTTTTGAAATGCCACGTGTATTAAAATCGGTGAATCGACTCACAAATTTTGAGTTGCCACGTGTCCTAAAATCAGTGGATTAACCAACATGCCCAATTTTTTAAAAAAAAATCGAATCAAATTTCCAATATACACAAAAATCAGTGAGTTGACTCATGTACCCATTCCATAGAAAAATTCCGATTTGGGATTTTCGATGCATGCAAAAATCATTGAGTCGATCCTGTATATCCAATTTCATAGAATTTTTCTAATATACATAATATCAACGAGTCAACTCAACAATTTTGATAAAAAAAAATTGATTTTTTTACCCTCCACGTGTACCAAAATTAATGAATTAATCCACATATTCTTTTTTTTTTTTAAATTAATTTTTTTAGTCACTACGTGCATCAAAATTAGTGAATTGATTAATATCAATGTTAACGGGTTGGCCCAATAACATCATAATCGATAAATTGACTCGATAATATGAACACCCAAGGAGCCAATTCACCAACTTGATATATACAAGTTAATTCACTCAATCTATCACCAAAAATGAGCGAATCATTCCATTAATATATTGGAATCATAAAGATCACCATTAGTACCACGTATATCTCAAAAATCGGCTAATCAAATTAGGTGCATGAAAAAAAGAAATCAAGGAAATACAAAATAAAATAAAAAAATAAATAAAAACTCACCTTCACCGAATAACTTCGGATGTTTGAACTCCTTCAAAAAAAACCTCGAAACAGCTTGTGTGTTGTATTGTGCGGCTGGATGTAGTTATTGGCTATATGAGGAAAGAAGAAAAAACGAAATGATGTTGATGTGGCTATTGTTGTGGCTGTTAACCGGCTGTGAGAGAAACAATAGAAAAGCAACATACGTTGCTGTTGGGACGAGTTGGAGAAGAAGGTAGAGATTGAAGATGGCTGAACTGTGGGGCTGCTAATGGAGGTGATAATAGTGCTGTTAGGGACGATGGTTGGCGTTGTTGAAGACGAAGAAAATGTATGCTTCTCAACTAGTTTTAATGGCTGAAAATGAAGAAGAGGGGTGGTTCAGCTGATATTAGAGGTGGTGTGAAGATGAAGAGGATAAATGGAGAAGATGGTCATTGTTGTTTCTAATGGTGAAGAGAAGAGGAAGTTGAGGGCGTCAATGGAGAAGGTCCGGTTTTCTTCGAAAAGAATAAGTTGCAGGTTTAATGGCAGCACCAAACGTTTTTTTTTTTTTCTATTCTCTATTGTTTTTAAAGAGGAAGCTTGAGTGGAAGACGTGGGAAAGGGTTGCAGCCCTTTTCCTCATTTTTCCTTTTTTTTTTCCTCCTTAATGGCTGCTAATTCGCCTCCTAAATGGCTGCTAATTCGCCACTTAAATGGCTCCTAAATGGTTGCTAGTTCTCCACTTAAATGGTTGCTAATTCTCCACTTAAATGGCTGCTAATTTTCCTCCTAAATGGCTGCTCATTCTCCTCCTTAAATGGCTGCCCCCTTTTCTTTTCTTGTTGATCATAGTAGCTAATTTTTATAAGGAGAGATCAGAGCACTTGGGAGAGTGGTTGCTTATAGAGAAATGGGAGATGAAGTGGGGAAGAAAGAGGGAGTGAGGGTTGAGGACGTGGGTCATTGGAGAAGATGGAGAAGAAGACGATGGGAGAGTGCCCACGTTCTATTATTTTTTATTTTTATTTTTTATTTTTTTATATCATTTTTTATTTTATTTTATTTTATTTTATTTTTAATAATGGGGGATGGAGATCCCACGTTACCCGTATTACGGTAATTTCCCACTAATGAGTTGTGATTGATTGATTTTTTTATTTGAGTTCAAATTTTGGATTTGTCAATTTTTTTTTTATTTCGATTTAGGTTGGTTTAATTTCAATTGGGTTCGTTTTGAATTGTTTGAATTTGATTTTTAATTTAAATGTTCAACAGGTTGATTAATTTGCGTTTTAATTTGAAATTTAAATTGATTTTAATTTTTAATTGGTCGGTTGATTAGATTTCGATTTCAATGTGATTGAATGGATTTTAATTTGTTAATTACATTTTTTAGTTAGTCGATTTGGTTGATTGATTTAAAATTTTAATTCAATTTTACATTTTAATTGGTTGAATGATTTTTAACTTGATTTTCAATTTGATTTTGATTTTGATTTTGTATTTTAATCGATTTCTTGATTTTTAATTTAAATGTAATTTTTATTTTGTATTGAAATTTAATTTGATTTTACGATTTTAAATTAATTTTAAATTTTAGATTTTAATTTGATTTAATTTTCAATTTGAATTTTATTTTGGTTTAATTTTTTATTTGAATTTTATTTTCCTAGGGATCAAGGTCTCTATGTTAGAGTTAGATGTTAAGGGACGTTTTGGTCATTTTGACGATTTTTCTTAAATTTGTTTATTTTCATCGATTTGGGACCCATTAGACTCGAAATCATGTTCTGAGTGCAATGGAGGTACTTTCAAGACTTTTCGGATATTCGAAATTTATGAGGGGTATTTTTGTTATTTTGATGATTTTTTAACAAATTTTTACAAATTTCTCTGCTTTCATCAATTTGGGTCTTGTTAGACTCGAAATCACATTCTGAGTGTAATAGAGGTACTTTCGAGACTTTTTGGAGATCAAAAATTTATGAAGGGTATTTTCGTCATTTTTGTGATTTTTACAGATTTTTAGGGATTTCAGCGTGAGGCTTCTTTTAGTCATTGTGTGATTATTTCTAAGTCTCAAATTCATATTTCCCTAGCATCGCGAGGTCTCTAAGTTATCGAACTGTGTAACAAACCTATGCGTACGTGCTTGCTAAGTCGGATGTAAGATGTAGCGATCCTAAATGTACGTAACTTTCTATGTTGAATCGTGACGAGTAAGGGGGATGAAAAGATTAGTAATATAAGGAAACAAGCAGTACTCACAAGCCTTCGAGTTCTTTTATATTCATCATTAGGAATCTACCAAAACCAGGTGACGAATTGTCGAATTAGGCAGATGCAAAAAATGGGGTGTCTACAACAACACTAGGACATTGTGATCTTCAATGAATAATTGATCAATATTGATGGAGTTCAGATTGAGCTACCAATTTTCAACTTCCTTTTCTTCAGCTTCTGTGCTTGTTTCCTTTTTAGGCCATTCCATGCCAAAGAAGATTTCAAACCTTGGCAGACGAGTACCTGTGATGTGATCAATGAACGGCTCTGGGAATCCACAATAATGAAAGTCTTCTCCTTCTTTCACGAAATAGCCATTAAGGGTCTTACGATAGGGCTTTATTTTAATGAGATCCGTAGTGCTCCTTTGCCTTTTTGCAATTGTCTTGTCCCGCTTTGTCTTCTAGTATTGGGCCCAATCTTCCTTAGTAGGTTTATGTCCTATCCCAAATGTGTTGATGACTTCTTTAATCATTGGTGCCTCTTTAATACCTTGTTGCTTGTGACCTAGGCCTATACCAAGGAAAAATCTCATTTTTTTAACATATTGGCCATGTAGCAGTTAAAGGTATTTTCGATAGGAAAATATTCTTTTACCAAGTGATCCCATTGAACTGAGAAGATTTTCTCAAATTCAAACCCGCTAAGCTCTTTCCCTTGTTGTTCTGGCTGAATCTCAAGCAATAGGTCATTCTTGGCTTCGGTACTGTTTACAATCCCTACAATTTCAGCATCTCCATGAAGAGTAATCACTAGCCCATCCTTGATAAACTTGACCTTCTGGTGCAACGTGAAATGGATGGCTTTGATCTGGTGTAACCATGGTCTCCCTAACAGTAAATTGAAAGAAGACTAGATATCGATAACCTAAAATTTGATAGGAAATTCAGCTATGCTTGTGGACAATTGAAGGTGCAAAATTCCTAATACATCCCTTTTGGTGTTATCATAGGCCATAACACCTTGATTAGTGGGCTAGAGATCTTTAGCCTTAAACCAGAGACAAGTAGCAGTCTTCAAAGGGCAAACATTCAGTGTACTTCCATTATACATCGAAACCAAAGGTACTCTCATCCCATTACAGTCAACTGAGATTTTCAACGGCTTAGTGTGGCTTGTTTCCTCTTCTAGGAGATTTGAGTCCGAGAAGGATAGGATATTCTTTACGTAAGTTACCCCTACTATACTAGCCAGTTGATCTGGAGAAGTATCAAGGGAGACTTAGGCTGTACTTAATGCTTTGAGAACAGCCTCCCTATGGGCAGTGGAAGCCATGAGTAAACTCCAAACCGAGATATTGGCCCCTGATTTCTTCAACTACTTGATCACAGCGTCATCTTCCTCAATGTTCTCTTTGATAGGATCTTCTTTTCCTTTTCTAGCCAAGGTTGCAGGATTATCGACACAGAGTTTTTGTGGCTTAAAAACTCTTTCCCCTTGAATCATATGTCTAACTTCATCATAGGAGAGGGATAAATGTTCATCTTCTTTAGTCAACAAGTATGGATCTTTATCTGTCAAGGAGACAAGACTTTCTAGGTTCATTTGAGCCAAAAGATAACTGGTGAATGTGGGGCTACTGTAATGAGGTGGGGATAAACAATACTTATCATCCGGGGTTAGATCAAATGGTTCATAATCTGTGGTGAAACCTCATCAGTGAAAGCTATCCCGGCAAGGGGGTAACTAGGCGGTTTGACTTGGATTAGATGGATGAGAGAGACGGGATCAAACAATAATGGAGATTGGGAAACCATGTTCAGGGTTGGTGGAGGTTGATAGGTGGGTAGTGGATTAGTGGTGACTTTTGCTGATGTTGGGCTGGGGATTGTGACCTTTTTGCTGTCAATAAGATTTTGAATGGCATGACGAAGAGTGATACATCGGTCAGTGTGATAGTCAGGATTTTGATGAAATTCACAGAACAAGTTAAGGTTGTGTCCGGCTGGCAAGGGATTTGGTAAAGGTCGAGGTTGCATTGGGGTAAGCAGCCTTTTTTTCAACAACTTTTGCAATGCTACGGTAAGGGTTATCCCCAAATTGGTAAATTGGCACGAAGTTCAAGGTTGACTTGGGTGAACTTGGTTATTAGTTTAGGCTGGGGGTTGAGCTGAGGTGGCTGACGTGTTGGCTATGTAAACATGGTTGGTACTAGGTTTTGGAACATATGGTTTCTTAGACTTATTATCCGAAGGCTTAGAAAGAACTCTAGAGGCAAACGCATCCTCGAGTTGGCTTCTGACTTGTAATAGAGATTTAAAGGTAGGAAGATATTGAGCAACCAAGTGCTGAGCATATCCTTGTGTAAGATTTTTCAGGATAATGGCTACTTGTTCATTTTCTGATGGCCTATCCCACATTTGGGCAGCTTTGGCCCTCCAACGGCCAATGAAATCAGTAAAAGTTTTCCCATTTTTCTGCTTAGTTGACTCCAAATCCCTTCTTGAAGTCTCAATCTCGATACTGTACTTATACTGATGCTAGAAAGCTTTTGACATTTTTTCCCATGTACCTACGGTAACTGGATCTTGAGACATCAGCCAATGTAGTGCCGATCCTGATAGAGTTCTCTGAAATAATGATGTCATATATTCATCACTAAGCCCCATAGTGCGCATGTTGGTAACATACACTTTAAGATGCATTTTTGCACACCTTGTCACACTGAACTTGTCCATTTCAGATATCACAAACTTATCTAGCAAATGGATTCTAGGGATGCGGTTCACTGCTTCAATGCCTGCTGCAATTTCATCGACACCTTTTATGCTCTTCATAGCTGACTCTAATTGAGACATTCTGTTAGCTGACACCAGATTTTCATCGAACTGTTCTACATCTCTGTCGGGTTCAAAAATCTCATGTGCATGTCTCGCTGTATTTTCTTCTATCCTTTTTCCTTTAAGATCGTCAAGGGGATTGTCCGTTGATTCTGAAATCTATTTAAAGACTTCTACTTTACCTTTTATACTGTTGATGTCATTGGCAAAGACTGTCAAAATCTTACAAATCTCTATAAGCTCAGACTCTGAAGCCATTTCTGTCAGTGGACTTAGTATTGACGTTCGCTCTAACCGACTGGACTTACGACTCCAACTAGGAAGTGGAAGCTTGAGTTTAGGCGCAATGATAATCCTATATGACCCCATCAAAGGTAGATTTAGTCAACTTCAGTGTTATCCCCTTGATAACATTTTAATGGAATCATTTTATTGAAGTTTGTGCACCAATCCATTAAATAATCCATTCACGCAATGATTAGATAAATAAATGTTTATTCAAAAGAAAATAGCTTTATTGAAAATTCTTGACAAAGAAATGTTCTCCTTAACATCTTTTAACAAATCTGATTTAAACTATTCTTTACATGGACGCTTGGCTTTGTCTTGATAGTCATCAGGATTGCTATCGGGCTCGATCCTTTTGACTCTAACAACTGATTTTTTGAATTCTACTGGTCTGTCTGGATACCCTAAGGTGCGTTTGTTCCAAGCCTTCTCAATGAGATGCACTAACTTTCAGTCAATGGTTCGGGAGGAAATAAAGCTTTGGGTTGAGGCAAAGAGAACTCTATAGGTACTTCGTACTATTCTAGTATCAAATTAGGGTGGTAAAAAGATGTTTCTTCTAGTCCAATTAGGCGAATATAATGGGATCCTTTGGTTCCTAGAACAGGGGGGTAAGTCATTTACCAAGGGCATCTCAAACCGATATGATGGGCGAGGCAAGAGTCCAATCATTTGCTCCAAGCCTTGACTGAGTTGTGATGCACTAACAGGTTTCTTTTGAAAAAATGTTCTGGCCCATTCTCGAGATTTGAAGGAATATCAATAATTCTGAGACGATCACATAGCCACATATAAAGTAAGTAGGGACTTTCTTTGAAGCTTTCTTGCTCACCATTATTTATGGCATTTAGACCCAAGAAGGTTTCAGTTAGGATGAGAGGTACTGGGTTTGCTTTCCTTGAGAGTTGAGAGGCTATATTTATGAAAGACTCAGGGACAGTCTGACCTTCAATCTTGGAGGTTAGCATGTATTGGGCTAGGATTCCGAGGAACAATTGATAGTCTCTAGTGGTTCGCCAAGCTTCGGATTTTACATTGACGGGATGACTGCGGGAGCGACATGGGCCCAATAAAGGTACTAAGTCCAATATCTCGTTATGGACTAGAGCCTTGGCTTCTTCTTTTGAAATGTTCAGTCATGTGGCGAGATCACCAGAATATCCTATCTTCAATGAGGGCCTGACTAAGGGTCTTGAAGTAGATATCCCCATGATGCCACAAAAATCCTCGTGAGTGGGGCACAAGTGCATACGTTCAATATGGAATATGTGAAGGTAAGGGTTCCAACACTTAGCCATAAACCGTAGTAGGTTCCATTCTATTTCAAACTCGTGGAAGTAAAGAGCACTCCTCAACATGAATCTCCCAAAATTGATCTTCTCTACAAGGTGCATCCCTATGATGGTTGTTTTGACTAACTGATCGATTGGGTTATCGCCTGTGGCTAGCATCCTGGTTTGACACAAAAGGGTATTTTAGTACACTTCCAAGGTCCATGTAAAATCACTTTTTTTTTTTAAATCCTGTTCTTATGGAAAACATTTTCTGAAGAACACTTTCTTGGAAAATATTTTTTCTAGAGAACACTTCTTTTGAAAAATATTTTTTTTTCTGAAAAATATTTTCTTTTTGTAAACCATTTTTCTTCTTTGAAGATAGGTTGAAACCCGAATTTAGAAAAGAATTTGATTTTCATTTTGATTCAAATGGCCCAGCCCATCATGATTGTTAGGTCGAGATGAACTGGGTCATTATGGATTATTGAAACAAATGGATTCTTTATTGGGTCGGTGCACCCGTTTTAATCAGGTAAAACAAAACCTTAATCATTAAGGACGACAAAACATTTTGATCTCATACATACATTTTGATCTCATCATTTGCAAACATTCTTCAATCGCAAACATTCATCATTCAATAAACAACCCGAGAACACCCATGATAAGTTCAAGTCGTGACCTACAGGGGAGGTTTGTAAACTCTAAGCTTACTATGTGTAATGCATTTTTTTCTGGTGTAGATACCCCATTTTTGCATCCGCTTGATTAATAAACTCGTCAACCCGATTGCAACAGTTCCCAATGAAGGATGATTATTCCAATGCTTTATTTGTTAATAGATATGTTTCAGAAATCCGGATGAGGTATCTCAAACTAACAAAACTGTAGAAACCACACTACATTAGGAAAATATAACCCAAAAAACATAGAAATCATCATCTTGCAAACAAAAAGAAGCTTCACGATAAAAATCAGTAAAAAATGACCAAATTACCAAAATACTCCTAACATCAAAACAACCCTATAGCCTACATTACGCTTAGGAAAATCTTTTCAAACACATAAAATAACAAATCGAAATCACATAAATCATTTCGTTAATTTTCACAAAATTACGAAAATGCCCCTCATAAAGTTCACGACCATTTCGCACAATTTTTTTTCACAAACCAATATTCCCATTGAATTCTTTACGAAAAATCAATTCTAAAACTTCCTGGAACATTAAAGACTGACTTGAAACGCAAAAGTTCTCTTCAGGGGCAAAACGGTAATTTTTCAATTAAAAAATTTTAAATTCTGAAATTAATAAATAAAATATTAAATAATGTCAAGTGAAATATTAATAAAATTCATTTAAAAATTTGAACCAAAAAAATCGATCAATCAGGCTTTCAGGCAAAATTATTGATGGTTGCCAAGATATTTATTCAAGGATCCCTCAATCTTGGGGCCCAAAGAATTAAAGATATAATAAAGGTGGTTCTCCAAAAAATTAAAGTCAATCAAGTAAGACTAAATTCAATCTTAAAGTCACTCAAGTAAGACTAAAGTCAAGATATTACAAGTCACTCAAGTAAGACTAAAGTCAATATATTAAAAGTTAATTAAATGAGACTAAAAGTCAAAATCCTAATAGAGTTCTAATTAAATAATAATTCTATTTAAAGTAATCCTAACTAAATAATAACTCTATTTAATATAATTCTAACTAAATAATAACTCTTTCTAAGAGAATTATAATTAAAGTATAATTCTTTCGAAAAGAATTATAATTAAACATTAACTCTATCTAAAAGACACTTAAACAAGTTTATAAATAGGAGCCTCCACACCCTATTTTCGTATCAAATAATAAATCCTAAGAGAAATAGGTTAAAAAGCTTCCCTAGCCTTCCATAAACTCAAATTTTGAAGCCCCAACTCCTTACCTAATACCCCTACTTCGATTTTAGCTCGAAAAACACCTGGAAGCTCTTCAAAAACACCTAGAAATCCATAAAAAAATTCGAAGAATCCAGATCTAGGAAAGGGATACCTTGCCTCGGAGATCAGAAATCAAATCTGGAGACAGAACGAAACGAGGAGCACTGTACAAGGAGTTACCCTATCAGATCTGAGGGAACAAGTCCGTTGTCTTTAGAAAGGTATACAAATTTTTTTATTTATTATTACTTAGTTTTTTAGCAATGTAGTTTATTTGGGAATTAGTAGAGACCGGTGTTTGTCGGACGGGGTTGGTGCTTAACACCTTCCAACCCAGTAATTTGATCCTCGAACCAGTTATTTCTTAAGTAGATTAGTTGTTTTTATTCGTTTAGAGTCGATATTAGGCTCCTAGACCACAATAACTGGGTAGCGACTCCTAAACCTCAAAGGTCAAAAGCGGATCCGCGCACCCCGCGGATCGGTGGTACTTTCAGTGGCGACTCCACTAGGGACTATTGAGGATCAAACTTGAAAAGCCCCAAGTATGGGAACATTGCCAAATCGACCTAGTTTTGTTATTTAGTTAGGTTTATTTTACTTTATTTATTTATTTTTATTTGTTTACTTTTTTACTTTTATTTATTTGTGGTTTGATTATGGGATACTTGTTTGAATTTTTGGGTATTGTTTTTATGATCCAATTAAGGGTCACCTTTTGATGACCCTAAACAATGAAAGATTCAAGTTAACATATAATTGAGAATGGAATAACGGTGGTTGGGACGGGGAGCAATCATTTTTTTTTAAACAAAAATTAATAATCTTTTAATCGGCGTTGCTATGCATGGTAAGTGCTGAGTTTCTTCCCTTCTCAATCTGTGCCTAATGAATGATTTCAAGAATAGAATAAAAGTAGAGATTTGCTATTTTTCATTTTATTTTATTTTATTTTTTATTTTTTATTTTTTAAATCATTTTTTTATTGTTGGTGCTATGCTGTTAACAAGTAAGATTTTTTTAGATGGATGGTGTGCTGTTTTTTTTTATAAAGAGAAATTTTTTTCTTGCATAAGGGGCGTGATGTTAGCTACAACAACTAGTTTTTTAAAAGAGGCTGGTGTGCGGTTAGTAAAAAAATGATTTTTTCTTTTCTTATCTTCTTCTCCCATTGGAAGAAAGAAATGGACAGCAAGAATAACGCCCCTTTCACTCACTCTCTCTCTCATCACTCTCACCCCCCTCCGCCATTTAATGACCTCTCTGATTCTGAAATTCAAATTGATTCAACAAAAAAAAATTCTATTATTCTTATGCCCTGGTTTTACGTTTGGAGATCCATTAGTTGCCTTTGTTATGATTAGGTCTTGAGTTCGATCAAAGAGGATCACACGAAATTAACAGAAAATTTTCGGGAAAGAGAGAAGAGGAGAGCGAGTGAGTGCTGTAAGTATGTGGCTGAGTAGAGAAGAAGAAGAAAAACATTTTTTTTTTGTGAAAAAAAATCCTACCCGGACTAAAATTCTTGTTGCACATTTTTTTTTATTTGGGAAAATTTGCTTCATAGGTTTGTTATTCGAAATACCTTGGTTGGACCACATCTTTGAAAGATTAATGTTGTTCTACGAGGTTTTTTTTTACTTAACAACTTGGAACTCACCTCTTGGTAAAAAAAAAATAATAATAAAGGGTTAAAGTTCTTTTGTTGTTTAACAAACCATGGCTGATGCAAACTCACATCTTTAAATGATTAAATTTCCTTTGTCAAGTTTGTTACTTCACAAATCTCATATTGGGACTGACACCTCGATAAGATTTAAACTATTACAGTCTTCATTCACAATGAAGTGGCCTTCACTCCAAGTTTGTTAAAAAAAAAGAAGAAAAAAAATTTCTCACACCAAATTTTTATTAGCTCTACATAGGTTTGTGTTTTGTTCAATTAAAAAAAAAAATTGAATGAAGGTGAGAGTGATGTTGCTGCCAGCAATATTAAAAAACAGAAATATTGAGGTGCTAGCAGCATGTTGTATGGTAGCAACATAAGAAGAACGAAAAAAATTGTGAGTTTTTTGGTTTGTGAATGTATGTGGAGGCAGCAAAATACTAAAGAAAAAGAGTGTTTTTTCTTAAATCATGAGGAATGCTGATGTATTGGCAGCAAATAAAAAATGTTTTATAAATTTTTTTATATTTTAGTTTACCAATCATAACTGGCCCATATTACCTTATTTTAAAATTAATATTTTGCATGCTGGTTGAATTTTCATCAAACTCACTGTCTTATGCAATTTGTTACTTGAAAAAAAAAACTTTACATGGTCCCACATATATGAGAAAATAAAAAGAGAATGAACTTGGTGGCAGGCCTCTCTAGTGGAATGTTGAGAATAATTTTTTTAGATCACTATTGTCACACCAATTTTTTATCTATAACACACCATCGGTGTTTGTTAACTATTTATTTGATTAGAAACGAGTAGGTGTGGCAGTATAATTTTTCTCTTTGATTTTTTTTGTGGGATGAGTTTTTAGTTTTTCTTTGAGTTTTCAATCTTTCAAAGTCATTTTTTGGTCTTTCCATCGAAAAACATCAAGGTTTATTCAAAACGAGGTCCCGGCGATGCACATGACCAAAGCTGTTAAAAACAAGGAAAGCTGGTGAAAATTTGGCAAGTGTCAAAAAATTAAAATTTTAAAGTTCTCAAAATTGAAAATGGGTTCTTGGAAATGAAAGCCTCGATCACGAGATTCGACACCATATAATTTTTGTAATCTAATTCAAAGTAATGCGAAAGTTATTCTATTTTGTAAATTTGCCCAAAAAGGCGAAAACTACGTTTCGTTCTTGAAACCAAAATTTGGATTTTGATCCTTTGAGATTCGGATTTCAAAACCATTTCCATTGTTCCGAAATGGGGGGTAAAACCTTAATTTTAGTAAAGAAATTAAAGTAAAATATACTTCAATGTTTTTAATGAAATGAGGGGTGGGATATCAAGTATAGGCAATTGAGAGGTCAAGGCAAAAGTCAGAACTCAGTTCTGAAGAGAACTGTTTCTGTATGTGGCTGTCGGCGGCAGAATCAGGATGCTATCTGTGGAACTGACAGAATACTCATCTGCAGGTGTCGGTGGGACCGACGGCATTTGCCGACAGAACAAAATTTTCTCACGGTTCTTGATTTCTTCGATGGCAGAAACCTCATTCTGTCGATGGGACCGACAGAATGCCTTCGGCAGGTGTCGGTGGCACCGACCCTTCCCGCCGACAGTCCTGAACCATACTTGAACCTTCAAGTTTTCGATCCCTTTTTCGAATTCTTCTTCCATTCTTCGAACCCTTCGACCCACCCACGAGTTTGTTATCAAAATTCGATAAAACCCATCAAAACAACTACTTTTACCATGAATTTTAAAACTAAACAAAAGTTTTCTACGATTTACAACTACAAGACATGTTTAACAAAAATCCCTAAATGCACATTTTTATAAATCTAAAGTTACCAATAGGAATTGAAAGTCCCCTACTTGGTTTGTGGAAGCCAAAGGTGATGAACTCGTACAAGGATCAAAGTTGGTGGCAAGAAAGTCAATGTTGAGTTGAGTTTGATGCAAAGTAAGCGAGGGTTTGCAACTTCTTTGACGACGACACCCTTCTTTACTTCTACACTAGAAGATGAGTCTCTACTAACAAGGTGAAGCTCCGAGTTTGATGGTACCCTAACTTACTTGCTAATTTTTGGTGGAGGGTAAGGAAACGGACGTGAATGGGTTAACAAAGAGGGTAAGGTTGTAGCTATAGTCGTAGCCGACAACTTTATCTTCTTCGTCAGGGTTCAATGGTCCTTCGTTCTCAACGAATCTTGAGAAGAAGAGATGAGAACCCTAGGTTTGAGAAAAAGCTGAGTTTGGGTGCTTTGGAGAAGAAAGAGAATGACTTAAAAAAAACTCAACTTTCTTTTATAACAAGGGCGAGGGCATACTTGTAATTTCTTTATTATTTCTAGTTTCAATCGTAACTTGACTATCGAGACTCGAAAAATGACAAACGAGCATACCATTTCAAATAATTTTTTGTTGCGGTCCTAATGGTGTGGTTGAATCTTCCTGATTCTCCCTCTAACAAAAATTCTCTATTTTGGGTCCCGCTCAACACGAAATTCGATGATTGGTTAATTTTTCCACCCGAACTTGAATTCAAACTTGTTTATAGGCTAAAGTATATATTTCGATCGTTTTGAAACTAATAGCGAAGTCGGTTTTCAACAAAAATGAACGTAGCATAATTCGGGTAATTTACTCTAAGTTTCCTTTTTATAATACTCCTCGAATTAACACTATCTGATTTCTTCGAGATATAAGTTAAAACACGAGGTGTTACAGGTCCACACCGCTCCAATCAAACCCGCAAGATCGGTCCAACCCAATAAACTTAATTGATGAAACATACTGGTCAATATCAAGTTAAATCAGTTAGCCCCATTGGTAAATGGATCTTATGGATCAACATATGGACCGGTTGAACTAATTGGCTTAAAAATATTGGATGAGGTGATGCAAGTGGAATATTCAGATCCATTGGGTCGAACCACCAAATTCAAATGGGTACATAGTCCCAATCACCTTGCATCATCTAGTTTAATTCAATAGACTGAATATTTTAACAAGATCAGTAAATCATATTCATGTAATATTTCTTTATCGAAATATTTCATTGGTTAGAGATTTTGAATCTAGGGCTTAACTTAACCCATGCTATCAAGAGAAACCTCTATTTATTAAAAGTTTACTCTAGGGTCCATAACTAGTAATCCACCTTTGATGGGATTTTCAGGGTTATCATTGCACCCAAACTCAAGTGTCCATCTCCTAGTTGGAGTCGTAAATCCAGTCGGTTAGAACGAACGTTGGTACCAAGTCAACAGGTAGAAATGACTTCAGAATCTGAGCTCACAGAATCCATAAGATTTTGATAGTCTTTGCCAATGATATCAACAGTATAATGGGCAAAGTGGAAGTCTTAAAAAAATTTCAGAATCAACTGGCAATCCCCTTGACGATCCTAAAGAAAAAAGGGTAGAAGAAAATACAGCGAGACGTTCCCATGAAGTCTTTAAACTCGATGGAGATGAAGAGTATGTTGATGAGAATCCAGTGTTAGCCAACAGAATGTCTCAACTGGAGTCAGCTATGAAGAATATAAAGGGTATCAATGAAATTACAGCGGGCGTTGAAGCTTTGAACTGTATCCCTAGAATTCATCTGCCAGAGAAGTTTGTGAGGCCTGAAATGGACAAGTTCAGTGGGGTAAGTTGTGCAAAAACCCATCTTAAGGTGTATGTTACTAACATGCGCACTATGGGGCTCAGCGATGAAGAGATGACATTGCTATTTCAGCGAACTCTGTCAGGATCAGCACTACGATGGCTGATGTCTCAAGATCCAGCTACAGTAGGTACATGGAAGAATATGTCAAAGGCTTTCTGGCATTAGTACAAATATAGTACCGAAATTGAAACTTCAAGAAGGGACTTGGAGTCAACTAACAGAAGAATGGAGAAACATTTACTGACTTCATCGATCGTTAGAGGGCCAAGGCTGCACAAATGTGGGATAAACCTTTAGAGAAAGAAGTGGCTATTATCTTAAAATACCTCTCGCAAGGGTATGCCTGACATTTAGTTTTCCAATACCTTCCTACATTCGAGTCTCTATTGCAAGTTGGTAGCCAATTGGAAGATGCTTTCGCTTCCGAAATCCTTTCCAATCCGTTTGACAACAAGTTTAAAAAGCCTTTCACCAATTCCAAGTCTAACGCTGATCACGCCTATGTAGCCAATACGTCTACTACACCCGTCCAATCTACTATCCTGCCTAGTAACCAAGTTAACCCTAATCATCCTCGACCACGTAGGAAATTCACCAATCTTAGTATGCTTTTGAGCATTGTCTTTCAAAAACTATTAAGTAAAGGGCTCATTGCACCTTTCCAGCCTCGACCTCTACGAAATGCACTCCACACTTCTCACAATCCCAACCTATTTTGTGAGTTTCACCAAAATCCCAATCATCTTACAGATCGTTGCGTCGCTCTTCGTCATACAGTTCAAGACCTCATTGATACCAAAAAAGTTACTGTCCTTGCCCCTGAGCAACCAAATGTTACTACCAACCCTCTACCCATTTACCAACCTCCTAAGACTTTGAACATGGTATCCAATACTCAACTCTCGTTTGATCCAATCCTTCTCATCCGATCAGTCAATCAGAAACCTCCTAGCCCCCCTCTTACCAGAATGACGGTCCCTAATGATGTTTTCAACACCAAATGCAGTCTTGGCCATGAGAGAAGAAGTAAGTCTGAAGAATGCAAATAATCTAAAGAAGAAGGCTCAGTCCAACCGCTTAGAAATAATTTTACAAGTTCTCAATCTGTAATCAAGCCTGTTGTGGGTAATTGTCTTTAGTTGTTTATGAGTCTTGAGTCCAGTTCTTTCTATCAATTCAGTAATCAAGTCAGTCTTTTTATTTCTTATTTTGTTCTGGTCAAGTTACTGAAATCGCCTCGACCCTTCTTCCCTCAATAGTGGATAGGGGTCCGATTTATTAAATGGGGGACTTTAAAAGAAGAGAGTCGCCACCTAGTTTAGGTCTAGGAATCATAAATAACTCCAAATGGATAATGGGTCGATCCACGGATCAGAGGTATGGGTAAGGGGTCAGATTACGGGTTTCGGAAGGTGTTGGGCACCGAACCCGCCCGATCAAGATGATCGGTCTCTACTACAATCCAAGATCATCTTATGGTCAACATACAGAGACTACGGTCAAGGTCACAGTCCAATCATCATCACCAACTTATGTTGGGTTTTCCAACCAAATCCCATGGCTAAAATTTATCCCAATTATCACATGATTCTTCTTTGAATTCCACAAAATAGGGAAGGGTTTGAAAAAGCCCTAATGGCTCCATGACCTGAAATCAATTAAGAAACTCCACCTGCAAGTATCCTCAAACTGTCCAAAATAGAAAATCATGAGAATATCCTAAATAGGAAGATTACAAATAGAAACCTGTCAAGTTGGGGACTTAATATTTCCAAATTAGGAACGAAAAATTTCCTAAATTGGAAATCATGAGATATAAGCTGCATTCCCAAATTAAAATTTAAAAAGATACATTTTCTAAAATAGAATATTCCAAAAAATGTACGTTTCTAAATTTGAAATTCCCAAATTTCCATGAATATGAACCTCCTAAATATAAAGAAATGTACAGAATCTTCTAAATTGGAAAATTTCTAAAATATGAAATTTCTGAATCAGAAATCTATAAATATATCCTCACAAAATAGGAAACTATACAACCCTATATTAGAAAGTTTTCAAATATGAATATTCTAATGACCCATAAATAATCTCCAAAAAAGGAAAATTATATAAACAATGGAATCTCAAATTAGAAGATTATGAATTTGCCAAAAGTCACCAAATTGGAAATGTGTCAAAAACAAAGAATTCAGGTTATCACACTTACCAAATTGGAGATTGTCACATACCATTGCATACCAAATTTTCAAGTCAAAGAAATTCATATAATTCCTAAATTGACCTGAATGGGCACGCATACGTAATATTCAATTTTTCCAAAGCAATTATCTTCCGACGACATGTCCCTCAATTTTTCCAAAACAATTATTAATCAAGACATATATGTTCGTCATACTAAAACGTATTATCACAGGGAATAGTTTTCGAATCATTACAAATCCCATGTAAAAATCATATAAGATCATCATGCATAAATACAAGAATCGACTCATAACAAAGATGCATAAAAATATCAAAATAAAATAAAAATAACAAGACAAATACCCTCCTAATTCTAGCGATATGTAAAAATAAATAAAACCTAAAAAAATGAAAAAATTTCCCTAGTCCTATTAATACAAAGAATATAAAGAATAAAAATAGGAAAAAAGACTATATAACGTTGGAAATCTCTATCCTACCAATATGCGACACGAACAAACAAAGAGAGAAATCGCAACAACTCTATTTCCCTAATCCCACCCATATGCGAAAAAGTAAGCTGGAGAGTAAACGAAAAGAGAGGGAAAAAATAAAAATAAAAAAAACAAGAATTAAACCAAACTAAACTTACCTACGTGGGGACGAGAAGGGCTGATTCCTTCAGGTTCGATCCCGAAAACTTGCGACTATCCACTGTAGAAGACAAAGGCAGCGAAAGGGCTGTAGCAGGGGTTGCACATTGCTGCATGGCAGGTCATAATGGGTATGGATGCGGCAAGGTTGCAAGGATGTTTTTTGCAGAGAGAGAAGGATTGAACAAAAGCAAAAAACGTGAACCAAGGTTGGTGGGATGTGCTGAGGGTACTTGTAATAGAGATGGGGCAGCGATAGGTGTTGGAGATAAGTAGAGAAGGTGGTAGTTTGAGAGGATGAAACGTTGTGTGAGGATGAGCAGAAAGAAGACAATAAGAACCTTGGTTTGGATGTGCTGATGAAGAAGATGATGGTTAGTGAGGGAGCTTGGTACAGCAACCTGCAAAGAAGAAGACGTTGCAGAGTGTTGGGGGTGTTATGGAATATAAGATTAATGGCTGGGTATTGGTACAGCCACCAATAGAGAGAGAGGAGGGCTGAGAGTTATGAGTGCTATAGAGCACAGGATGAATGACTGGGGGCACTGGTATGGCAGCCACGAGTAGAACAAAGGCTGAGTGTTGTAGCAGCGGGCTATGTGATAGGTTCAACCAAAGAAGATGCAGACAAATGGGTCGTTGAAGGGTAGAACGTGAATGAGGGCTGAGGCGAGCAGTTGTAGGCAGAGAGGGAGACCAAAGAATGTTGGAGAAGATGGTCTGAGAGAAGAGGGGTGAAAGAAGTGGCTGCAGCAGCCACGTTTTTTGCAGTGAGGGCTGGGTTGCAGTGGATAGGTGAAGAGGTGAAGAAGATGAGTTGCAGGTGTCCCGCTGTTCAGCCCACGGAGAAGATGATCACCAAAGAGAGGAGGATCACGGAAGAAGAGACGTTCAGCCTAAGGACGTTGAGCCAGACCCCCATGAAGAAGGAAACGTCCTTCTTTATGTAGCCAAATCTTTCTATTTTTTTATCTTTCTAATTCCTTTTTATTTTTTCTCCTTTTTTATTCTTTTTAACACGTATTTCTCTAGCTTCTTGTTTCATTTTTTGGGGAGAATGGTGGTGGGGTGATCCCCCGCTACTCGTAGTTAGTTAGTTTTCTTTTTGTCGATTTTTTAGTTGGTCGATCGATTGGTTTTGTTTCAAGTTTTTATTGGTTTATTTTTTTTATTTGAATTTTATTAATTGATAAACTTTTTTTTTTGGATTTGGTTAAAAATTTTAATTTGTATTTTACTTTGGATTTTAATTTGATTTGGTTGATTGGGTCAAATTTTAAATTTTAATTAGATTGATTTTAGTTGTTCGATTTTAATTTGAAATGTTTAGTTATTTAATTTTAATTGTTTAATAGTTTAATTTTAATTTAAGTTTTATTTGTTTAATGGTTTTGAATTAGATTTTAATTGTTTAATTTTAATTTTCATTGTTTAATTTTGAATTAAGTTTTAATTGTTTAATTTTGAATTAAATTTTAAGCTTTAATTGTTTAATTTTAATTTTGAGTTTGAATTGTTTGGAATTATTTTATTTGAATCGTTTAGTTTTTTTATTTGAATTTTATTTTTTAGTTTAAATTGGATTTTTAATTAGGTTTGATTCTTGTTACATTTTCCTAAAGATCGAGATCTCTAAGTTGAGTTTGGAGGTCGAGGGGCATTTCGGTCATTTTTATGACTTTTCTTAAATTTTTCTGTTTTCATCAATTTGGGTTCCGTTAGACTCGAAATCATGTTCTGAGTGCAATGGATGTATTTTCGAAGTCTTTCGGAGGTCCAAAATTATTAGGGGTATTTTCGTCATTTTATCGATTTTTGCGGATTTTTACGAATTCTGGCGTGAGGTTTCTTTTAGTCCCAACGTGATTATTTCTATGTTATAAAGTCGTATTTTCCTAGCGTGGCGAGGTCTCCAGGTTATTGAACTGTGTGGCGAGCCTAAGTGTGTGTGCTTGCTAAATCGGGTATGACGTATGGCGATCCTAAGCGTGCGTAAATTTCTATGTCGAGTCGCAACGAGTAGGGGAGATGAAAAGAATGGAAACGAAGGGAATCAGGGACAGTACTCACAAGCCTTCGAGTTCTTTACGATCATCATTAGGAATTCACGGTAACCGGGTGACGAATTGTCGAATTAGGCAGATGCAAAAATGGGGTGTCTACAGATGCCCCTCTTTGGCAGAGGGTGGAAGCAAACTAGATGGCCAATCTATTGTGATAGATAGTGCGACATCCGAATGCCAAAGCCAGTGACAACTAATTTTGCAGCCTAATTTGACAATTTGTCGACGTGTCCAGATCCTTGAGGGTAAGCTCTCATTGGACTAAAAATGTCAAATCCTTGAATTTTGAAAAATTCTCCTTGACTGATGCAAATGCATTGCAATTGCGTGTGTATGCGATTGTGTAATGATGATTTTTAAAAGGCGCATCTCCGTTCAACGCATTCATGATGAGAGGATAACAAACTTATTGATGGAAAACTACGTAATAAAATCTGAGTAAAACCTGAGGAAATTGTGAATTAAAAATTCAGTAAAATTGAGTAAAATATGAGCATACACTGAGCATAAGGTCTGAGCATAATTTGAGCATAATCTGAGCAAAAGTTGAATGTCTTACTCTACCTACCCTAGGGGAAAGAGTAACGAGCTTATTTTTTGAGAATCTTACTCTACCTACTCGGGGTAAAAGAGTAATAAACTTTTTCCGAGACTTCTACTCTACCTACTCGGAGTGAAAGAGTAATGAACTATTTTTTTGAGAACCCTACTCTACCTACTCAGGGTGAAAGAGTAATGAACCATTTTTCTGGGAGTTTTACTCTACATACTCAGGGTAAAAGAGTGATGAACCCTTTTCTGGGAGTTCTACTCTACCTACTCAGGGTGGAAGAGTAATGAACGATTCTCTGAGAGTTCTACTCTACCTACTCAGGGTGGAAGAGTAATAAACTATTTTTTGAGAGTTCTACTCTACCTACTCGGGGTGGAAGAGTGATGAACTATTGTCTGGGAGTGAAAGAGTAATCTGGGAGTTCTACTCTACCTACTCGGTGTGGAAGAGTGATGAACTGTTGTCTGGGAGTAATACTCTACCTACTCGGGGTGAAAGAGTAATCTGGGAGTTCTACTCTACCTACTCGGGGTGGAAGAGTGATGAACTGTTGTCTGGGAGTAATACTCTACCTACTCAGGGTGAAAGAGTAATCTGGGAGTTCTACTCTACTCTACTCTCGGGTGGAAGTGATGAACTGTTGTCTGGAGTAATACTCTACCTACTCAGGGTGAAAGAGTAATCTGGGAGTTCTACTCTACCTACTCGGGGTGGAAGAGTAATGAACTGTTGTCTGGGAGTAATACTCTACCTACTCGGGGTGAAAGAGTAATCTGGGAGTTCTACTCTACCTACTCGGGGTGGAAGAGTAATAAATTGCTTATCTGGGCAAAACAATTAGGAAATTAACAACACCTTTTGCAAAAGTTGGATTTTATGAAGGTCCGGTCAACATTTTAATTTTCTTTGAACCTCAGGGGTTTTCAAAAATTGCTATCAAGAGGGTAACTTTCAATTCAAAGTCAACCTTATCCTTTAGAATCGAAATTGATCAGGCTTCAGAACAAAATGCCCCTAGTTTGATGGGGAGCGTTGCATTGGGAATAACTGAACATGGTTTGAGAACAAAAAATGCCCCTTGTGTAAGGGGGAAACTACACTCTTTAGAAAAGAAAAATGCCCCTGTTATGAAAGTTTGAAATCTTTGATTACCGCAAGCACAATAAAGTTTTAACTTTTAATTTTGACTTTTTTTATTGAAGATTTTGAGTCAGGCTCGAAGAAATTGGAACAAAATATTTCTTTTTGAAATTCATCACACAATCTGTTCTTTCTCCCATTGGTTCACTGAGGGACATGAAGCTCTTCAGATCAATCGTAAACGAGACACTTTTATCCATTGAGTCTATATTTTATTCAAACTGGGTATTGATTGTACGATGATTAATTATTCGCCCCAAAGTTAATGCAGCTTGGCCCTTCGGACTTTCGATGTTTTGGCTTGGACCACCTTTTAAATTCTCATCTAAGAATGAGATTTTTCCTTGATTGCTCTGACTTTTGCCTAGATTGCCCTTTCAGGTTTTCAATCTAGCGAGCATACCTTTTTTCTTCTATTCATTTTCTTTTTGCTCTAATTGTTGCCAAGGTCGTCATTTTGGATTTTCAACCTTACGAGCTTGCCTTGATTTTTGCCTAAGTCGCCCTTTCGGGTTTTCAACTTAGCAGGCTTTATTTTCGATTTTCTTCCTTTTTGAACTTCTGGAGTTACTGTCTGATCACGCTTTGTTTTCCCTTCCTTGACTTTTTCGCACGGTACTTAGGAGGGCTTTCATAAGTAAGCTTAGGACTGGGTATAGAAAAAAGGAATTTTGAGGCTCAAAAACCCAAATGCCCCTGGTGTGGCATTTCTTTTAAATTTTTTCTTTTTCTTTGAATTTTCTTCCCCATCTTGACAATATCCCTTTTTTATTTTTTTTCTTTTTGAATTTTTTTCATGGGGGAATCTATTTTTTTTTTTTTTTGATGTGGTCGGGCCTGAAGTAACTTCTCAGGTTGCCTACGTACACCAAAATTTTGGGATCAGACCAAAACGTAGTTCGAATACATTCCCTCCCCTAGGTTGGGTGGTCGGGTTGAGAAAGAAAAAGGCAATATATTTTTTTTATTTTTTTGAAAAAGGCTACAAGGGACTGAGAAGAAAGATATTTAACTGGGTAATAGGAAAATTGTTTCGGCCAAAGATGGTCTCCTTAAATGCAGTATCGCTTGATCTGGTCAAGGTTGATTGATTCTAGCATTTTGACATCGTGATGATCTTTGAAGTCTGACAGCTTTTCCAAATAGTCTTGTCTTGGTGACGGGATAACCTTCCTTGTTGGATTTGCAATTTTCTTTTAAAAGCTCAATCTTCAACTTGCATATCCCGCATTTTCACTTTCATACCAAAATACAAGTGATTCATAGTGATAAATCAAATTCACTCCTAACGATGGGTATTTTATTCACACTTTAAGAAACGAACTTTCCATTTCAAACTTCCTTTCATGCTACATAACATACAACCCTGAAATAGTCCGTATAGAAAATCGAGTTGAAGTTTGACATGTTGAAGGCGTGAACTATGATTTATCTTGTCAATCTCAATGTGCCTAACACATTTGCAATAGAAATTTCAAGATTCTTATTAGCTGCCTTAACAGTGCTCCACTTTGGATTCCTTTCCATTTTGGAGAAATTTAGCAATGATGCGGCTCGTCCTCTGATTCTATGATTCCACTCTAGTTCGTAGGACAGGTACCCACTTCTTGTTGATCAACACCCAAACTTACCCAATATATCCTCATAGGACCACATGAACAAGTCTTTTGAGTTTTCTGAATAAATTCATCATCTCCTCATATTCCTCTGGGGATAAGTCAATTTCGATCTGAATTTTTTGAGAATTATTTTTTTCGAGGTCAATGACCTTTACTTCCTCGATTAGAGGTTGAACCTGACCTTTGTCTTTTTGTTCAAATAATTTGATTGATTCGGGAGGGGATTCCTTGTTAGAGGATCCTCTCTTAAAGTAAGATTATTAGTTAACTCGTTAATGCACTCGAGGTATTCAAAAATTCCTTTTATTCAATCAAATTCAGATGGGGCGATAGACACCATTGCAGACTCGACAAACTGACTTGACTCAGCAGAAATAAAAGGCTAGACTCGATCTAACAAGAATAAGACATTACGAAATAAATAATAAAAGGAGCGAGACCCAAACTAAATCACATGACTCATGAGAAATTAAAGACAGGTACCCACAATGGGTTTGATTATAGACTGAGAACTCAAGGCATCACTTTCAACCGGTAGGACTGAAGCATGATAATCTTCAAGGAACAACTGAGCAATGTTGAGAGATTCTGCGGTAATTTGCCAGTCTTGATCTTCTTCTTCAGATTCTTTCTCCTTTTCTGACATTTTCTTATTTAGACTTGATTCCCCTTCCTTGGCCAAGGTCGTATCGAGTTCAGATATTTTGAGATTTCCTTCTTCTCGAGTCATATGTTCATATTCATTGCAATAGAGGGAAAAGTATTCATATTCTTGGTCCAATAAGTAAGGATTTTCTTCACTTAAGAAATTGGGTTCTTCCAAGTCCATCTGTGTTGAAGCATACGTGATCAAAGTAGAGTTGTCACGATGAGGTGGGGACAAGCAGTAGATTTCATCTGAAGTCAATTTGAATGGGTCACAACCAGTAGTGAGAACTTCCTTGGGACCTATCATTCCAATAAGGGGAGGGCTAGGTGATTTAGGATTGATTGGGTGGATGAGGAGAACTGGATCAATTGGGAGATGGGTATTAGACACCATATTCAAGGTCTGAGGAGGTTGGTACGTGGGTAAAGGATTGGTGGTAATATTCGGTTGCGCAGGGGTAGGGACGGTAACTTTTTTGGCATCAATGAGGTCTTGAACAGTATGACGAAGGACAACATAATGATCAGTAAGGTGGCCTGGATTTTGGTGAAACTCACAAAATGAGTTGGGATTGTGAGAAGCGGGGAGTGGACTTGGTAGAGGTCGAGGTTGAAGAGGTGTAATGAGCCCTTTACTTAATAATTTCTGAAAGACCACACTCAAAGACATCCCAAGATTAGTGAACTTCATGCGTGGTCGAGGTTGATTGGGATTAGCCTGATTAATAGGTGAGATAGTAGAATGGATGGGTGTAGCAGATGTATTGGCTACATAGGCATGATTAATACTAGGCTTGGAATTGAGGAAGGGCTTTTTGAGCTTATTGTCGGAAGGATTGGAAAGGACCCCGGAAGCGAAGGCATCCTCGATTTGGCTACCGGCTTGTAACAATGACTCGAATGTGGGGAGGTATTGGGCGACTAAATGCTGAGCATAGCCTTGTGAAAGATTTTTCAATATGATCGCCACTTGTTCTTTTTCTGATGGTCTATCCCACATTTGTGCAGCTTTGGCCCTCCAACGACCAATGAAGTCAGTAAATGTTTCCCCGTTCTTTTGCTTAGTTGACTCTAAATCCCTTCGAGAGGTTTCGATCTCGGTACTATACTTGTACTGGTGCCAAAAAAGCTTTGACATATTCTCCCATGTCCCGATTACAGACGGATCCTAAGACATCAACCATCGTAAAGCTGATCCTGTTTGGGTACGTTGAAATAGTAATGTCATATGCTCATCACTTAAGCCCAGAGTACGCATGTTAGTGACATATACTTTGAGGTGCGTTCTCGCACAACCTACCCCATTGAATTTTTCCATTTCTGGCATTACGAACTTTTCAGGCAAACGGATTCTAGGGATTTGATTTAAAGCCTCGATGCCTGCTGTGATTTCATCAATCCCTTTTATACTTTTCAAAGCTGTTTCCAGTTGGGTCATTCTATTAGTTAGTACCGGATTTTCATTGAAGTGTTCTTCATTTCCATCAAGCTCGTAGACATCTTCTAGATTTCTAGCAGTACTTCCTTCTGGTTTTTTGCCCCTTTGATCATCAGGGGGATTTCTTGTCGATTCAGAGATCTGTTCTAACACTTCTACCTTACTTTTGATGTTGTTTATATCCATTGCAAAAACGGTCAAGATTTTACGAATTTTTGCAAGTTCAGATTCGGAGGCCATTTCTGATGGTTCACTTGGTGCTGATGTTCGCTCTAACCGACCCGACTCTCGACTCCAACTACGTGGTAGACGCTTAAGCTTAGGAGCAATGATATCCTGAAATCCCATCAATAGTGGATTATTCGATGAAGAGCCGAGGGTAGGTTTTAACAATTAGAACTAAAGATCCCTCTTGATAGCATTTATTAGATTAACCCCTTAGATTCAAAGTCCCTAATCGATGAAACATTCCGAGCAAGGGATTACATGAAGATGATTTGCTGATTGATCAAGGATCTTAGAAAATTTTGAATCATAATTAAGGATTGCACGACCTTCAAAAAGTAAGATCCAGATTGTACTAATCGATACATCCTTTAATAAGATTCTTTACTAATCTTGATCTTGTTGATTGTAAAATATTCAATCCATTGAATTAAATTGACCAATAAAAAGTGATTGGGACTATGTACCCATTTGAGTTTGGGCTGGTTCGACCAATGGATCTGAATATTCTACTTGAATCATTTCATGTAATATTTTTAAGCCAATTAGTCCAACCGGTCCACGTCATGATCCATAAGATCCGTTTACCAATTGGGCTAGTTGGTTTAAGTTGACATTGATCGGTATGTCTTACCAATTATTTATTGGGTTGGACCGGTATTGCGGGTTCAATTTGAGCGGTGTGGACCGGTCCACCCTCTTACTTTTTGGTTCAATTAAGTAAAGCAACCCGATCAATGTCAACTTAAACCAACTAGCCCAATTGGTAAACGGATTTACACTTCAATACAGTTTTCCACTAGAGTACTCTAGTGTATGATATGGAAGCAATCTTACCGGTTAAAAGGGAAAATCATGTATCTCAAGGTCTTGATGGAAGTCAATTGTTAGAAACAAATTGTGTCTGTCAATGGAGAGGAGTCACTCGCATGTTTGATAAGAAAGTCAAAGTTCATCACTTATAAGTCAAGGATCTAACCATCAGACTACCAAAAAAAATTGAGCACTCTTCCTCGATCATAGGAGGAAGTTTGAACCCAATTGGAGAGATTCAATCATTAAGGAAATACTATCTGGAAAAACTGTTACACTTCAAGATCATGATGGAATCGAATTACCAGAGTCAACCAACCTTGACTAGATCAAACGGTACTACATTTAAGGAGGTCATCTTTGGCCGAATCAATTTTCCTGCTACCCAATTCAATATATCTTTTCTCAAGCCCTTTGCAGTATTTTTTAAAAAAAATACCTTTTTCTTTTCCAACCCGATCACTCAACCTAGGGGAGGGAAAAATTTGAACTACGTATTAGTCTGATCCCAAAATTCTAGGGTACGTAGGCAACCTGAAAAGTTACTTCAGGCCCGACCACATAAAAATAAAAAATAGATTCCAAAAAATATATATATAAAAAGAAAAAATTCAAAAGAAAAGAAATATCATCCAAAATGGATAAGAAAATTCAAAGAAAAAGAAAATAATTTAAAAGGAAATGCCACACAAGGGGCATTTGGATTTTTGAGCCTCAAAATTCTTTTGTTTTTATACCCAGTCTTAAGCTTACCTATAAAAGTCCTCCGAAGTACTATGCAAAAAAGTCAAGGAAGATAGCAAAGCATGATCAGACAGTAATTCCAGAAGTTCAAAATGAAAAAAAAAGAAAAATGAAGCCTGCTAGATTGAAAACCTAAAAGGGCAACTTAGGCAAAAATTAGGGTAAGCTCGCAAAGTCGAAAATATGAAAGGATGACCTTGGCAACAATCAGAGCAAAGAAAAGAGAAAAACTTGTAAGCTCGTTAGATCGAAAACTTAAAAAGGCGTTCTAGGCAAAAACTAGAGCATGCTCGCTAGATTGAAAACATGAAAAGGCAATCTAGGCAAAACTTAGAGCAACCAAAAAATAAAAGAAAATCTCCGTAAAGTTGAGAAGTTGAAAAAGCGATCTGAGCCGAAACATCAGAAGTCAGAATGATCAAGTTTCAATACCCAGTTTGAACCAAATATAGAGTTAGTGGATACAAGTATCTCGTTTATGATTGATCTGAAGAGTTTCATGTCCCTAAGCGAACCGACAGGGAGAAAGAACAAATTTTATGATGAATTTCATAAAGAAGTATTTTGTTTCAATTTCTTTGAGCCTAACTCAAAATCTTCAATATAAAAAGTCAAAATTAAAAGTTAAACCTTTATTGCGCTTGCGGTAATCAAGGATTTCAAACTTTCGAAACAAGGGCACTTCCTTTTTCTAAAGAGCACAGTTGCCGCCCCTTACACTGGGGGCATTCGTTTTCAAATTATGTTCAATTATCCCCAATGCAATGTTCCCTATCAAACTAGGGGCATTTTGGTTCTGAAGCCTGGTCAATTCCAACCCCAAAGGATAAGGCTAACTTTAAATTAAAGGTTACCCTCTTGATAGCAATTTTGAAAACTCTTAAGATTCAAAGAGAGTTAAAATGTTTACCGGACCTTCATAATATCCAAGTTAAAAAAAAATTCAAATGCGGTGTAAATCTCCCATTTATTCCCAAAAAAATTAGTACTCTTTCACTCCGAATAGGTAGAGTAGAACTTCCCAAGAAATTAGTTCATTACTCTTTCACTCCGAGTAGGTAGAGTAGAACTTCCCAAAAAATTAGTTCATTACTCTTCGACTCCGAGTAGGTATAGTAGAATTTCCCAAAAAAAATTAGTTCATTACTCTTTCACCCTGGGCAGGTAGAGTAGGACTACTTAAAAAATTATTAGTTCATTACTCTTTCACTCCGAGAAGGTAGAGTAGAACTTCCCAAGAAATTAGTTCATTACTCTTTCACTCCAAGTAGGTAGAGTAGAACTTCCCAAAAAATTAATTCATTACTCTCACCCTGGGCAGGTAGAGTAGGACTCTAAAAAAAAGATTAGTTCATTACTCTTCCACTCCTAGTAGGTAGAGTAGAACTTCCCAAAAATAATTAGTTCATTACTCTTTCACTCTGAATAGGTAGAGTATAACTTCCCAAAAATCTTATTTAATTACTCGTTCACCTCGAGCAGGTAGAGTAGGACTCCCAAAAAACTAATTCATTACTCTTTCACCCCGAGCAGGTAGAGTAGAACTCCTAGAAAAATAAGTTCATTACTCTTTCACTCCGAACAGGTAGATTAGGACTTCTAAAAATAAATATAGTTCATTACTCTTTTACCCCGAGTATGTAGAGTAGAACTCCTAGAAAATTAGTCCATTACTCTTTCACCTCGAGTAGGTAGAGTAGGATTCCTTAAAAAAAAAATTGGTTAATTACTCTTTCACCCCGAGTAGGTAGAGTAGGACTCTAAAAACAAATTTCATTACACTTTCACCGAAGGTAGGTAGAGTAAGACATTCAAATTTTGCTTAGATTATGCTCATTTTTGCTCAGATTATGCTCAGTTTCTACTCAGATTTTACTCAGATTATGCTCAGTTTATACTCAGTTTTTTTCTCAATTTTTACTAAGTTTCACAAAGTACACACACTCACACTTGCACTTTTTAGTCAGGGAGAATTCTTTAAAATTCAAGGATCTGACACTGTTAGTGAGTGCTCTCGCTCAAGGACCTGGCAATTTTTTAGTTCGGGGAGAGTTTTACCCTCAAGAATCCGAACGTCTTGACAAATTGCTAAATCAGGCTGCAAAATGAACTGTCACTAGCTTTGGCATTCGAATATCTCATTATCTACCAAAATAGATTTACTATCTAGTTTGCATCCATTTGATTAATCAACTTGTCAACCCGATTGCAACGGTTTCCAATGATGGATGATTATTCCAATGTTTTATTTGTTACTAGATATATTTCAGAAATTCGGATGAGGTATCTCAAACTAACAAAACTGTAGAAAACACGCTACGCTAGGAAAATATATTCCCAAAAGCATAGAAATCATCATTTTGTAGACAAAACGAAGCTTCACTATAAAAATCATTAAAAATAACCAAATTACCAAAATACCCCTAACATCAAAACAACCCTAGAGCCTACATTACGCTTAGAAAAACCTTTTCAAACACATAAAATAATAAATCGAAACCAAATAAATTATTTTGCCAATTTTTACAAAATTTGACAAAATTACGAAAATGCCCCTCATAAAGTTCACGATCATTTCGCCCAAATTTGTTTTTCATAAATGACACAAACCACTATTTCCATTGAATTCCTTACGAGAAATCGATTCTAAAACTTCCTGGAACATTAAAAACTGACTTGAAACGCAAAAGTTCTCTTCAGGGGCAAAACAGTAATTTTCCAATTAAAAAAATTTTAAATTCCGAAATTAATAAATAAAATATTAAATAATGTAAAGTGAAAGATTTATAAAATTAACTTAAAAATTTGTATCAAAAAAATTAATCAATCTGGCTTTCAAGCAAAATTGTTGATGGTTGCCAATATATTTATTCAAGGATCCCTCCATCTAGGGGCCCAAAGAATTAAAGATATAATAAAAGGGGTTCTCAAAAAAATTAAAGTCAATCAAGTAAGACTAAAGTCAATCTTAAAGTCACTCAAGTAAGACTAAAGTCAAGATATTAAAAGCCACTCAAGTAAGACTAAAGTCAAGATATTAAAAGTCAATTAAATGAGACTAAAAGTCAAAACCCTAATAGAATTCTAATTAAATAATAATTTTATTTAAAGCAATCCTAACTAAATAATAACTCTATTTAATAGAATTCTAACTAAATAATAACTCTTTCTTAGATAATTATAATTAAACAAACTCTAAAAGAATTATAATTAAGCCTTAACTCTATCTAAAAGGCACTTAAAAAAGTTTATAAATAGGAGCCTCCACACCCTATTTTCGTATCAAATAATAACCCCTAAGAGAAATAGGTCAAAAAGCTTCCCTAGCCTCCCATAAACCCTAATTTTGAAGCCCCAATTCCTTACCTAACACCCCTACTGCGATTTTAGCTCGAAAAACACCTAGAAGTTCTTCAAAAACACCCAAAAATCCATAAACAAATCTGAAGAATCCAGATCTAGGAGAGATATACCTTGCCTCGGAGATCAGAAATTAGATCTAGAGACAGAACGAAGCGAGGAGCCCTGTACAAGGAGTTACTCTATCAGATCTAAGGGAGCAAGATCATTGTCTTCAAAAAGGTATAAATTATTTTTTTATATTTTTACTTAGGTATTTTAGCAATGTAGTTTATTTGTGAATTAGTAGAGACCAATGTTTACTAGGCGGGGTTGGTGCCTAACACCTTCCAACCCCGTAATTTGATCTTCGAACTTGGTTATTTCTTAAGTAGATTAATTGTTTTTATCCGTTTAAAGTCGATATTCGGTTCCTAGACTGTAATAACTAGGTGGCGACTCCCTAACCTCAAAGGTCGAAAGTGGATCTGTGCACCCCGCGGATCGATGGTGCTTTCATCTAGCCACCCTTGCCCAAGTACACCTATATAGCTCTCGAGCGTGCTCAATCAGACGGTACATGGTGACTTGGTTTGATATACCGTATAAGTGATAATCTAAAACTTCAACCCACTTCTCTGAAGCCAAAAGCAACCAGTTTAATCCCCAGATCAGAGGTGGCGCGCGATGCTTGAGCAAATGCACTGTTAAATCACCTCTTTTCTAGAATAGACGTAGTTTATCCTCCTAGTACCGTAGTACATCGGAGCAGGATCTCGCTTAGGCATTGGTTTTGACCAAGAAGTGCAACTGATATACTTGGATCATTTTTAATATACCTATGGGTAAGAGTCAAGAGTTGTAACTTTCATAAATGGTTTGGCATCCCACGAGGAGACCGACCACGTACTAGTACTACGTTGGCAAACGGGACATGTGACTGTGTGGCTCACAATAGGTCAAAAGCTCAAGTCGCTCTAGCTTGGATGCATCGATATACCTTTTAGAGTCACCTGATTAGACAGTACTGATGCCCCAGTTTGATATACCCTAAGGTACTTGATTGGAGTTGTGATTTTCATGAATAACGTCGCATCTCCGAAGAGACCGGGCCACACATTAGTGCCACGTTGACGATATTGAGACATGCAAGCGTACAAAATAGTAAACATGCTTGTGGTGTGTGCAATACAGGGTGGGCTGTGCCCGGGGCCTTTTTCAAACAGATTAATTCATGGGCCCAATTAAACCATACAAGCAAGGATATTAAATCATACAAGTGCAGATATACATTGATCAGAAACATATTCATATGATTCAATTTAAGATTTAAACATACACATCTCTTGCATACATCAATTATGGCAGATCAATTAATGAATATGGCATATAATAATCAATTAGATCCAATCATTGCAATAGGCACAATTTTTGTAATTTTTATGGTCCAATCAAGGATTGCTTTGGATGATCCTAAATAAATTAAGATTCCCAAGAATATTAGATTAAGGATGGAAAGACAATGGTTGGAACAAGAGGTGATTTTTTTTTTAATTTTTAAAAAAAACAAATTGATTTTCCTAAAAACTCTCTTTTCATTTTTTCCTTTTAATAGAAGTACGAGACCCCCCAAAAAAAAATCCTTTTTTTTAATACATGCCGCTACCAACCACACTTACAAGAAGGAAAAATAATAAAAATAAAAAATGGAAAAAAAATTAAAAAAAATAATAGAAATAAATAAAAAAAAAAGATACCCAAAACTCAAAGTTTCCAATACATGTTAATATCAGGATATTCGGTAACCAAAGAGATTTAATTCGCCATCGGATATGAAATTTTATAATCTAAATTTTATTGGATCGAACTAAAGACCCCTTTTTTCTCGCTTAAGGATTCTATCAATCCTAATCCAATGTACTCACCAAGAAAGCAATAAAAAAAATCTTTGAAACTATAAATCCCAGAAAATTTCACATCAGTGGACGATTTTTAGCAAAGCTGATGAACCCAGATCTTGATCTGTAGTTTCAGATTCATCTCCCCATCTCCAAATCCACATAAATTTAGATTAATCCCTTTTTGTTTTATGAAATTTTGGGGTTTTCTAATGGTCTGAACGAAAATACAAAAAACTAGAATTTCTGTAGAAATTTTTTTTTTATTGAAAGAGGAATTGATCAAGACCAGGTTCGATTTGAACCGTGCATAAATAATCCCAAAGCTTATGTCTCTGAAGCACAAGATCCAACTTCCATTTGTGATTTAAACTTTCAAATGATGTCCAAAATACACCTTTATCCGAAGAGATAAATCCGAGATTAAAACAAACAACCACAAAAAACATTTCCAATAAAGATCGTTGGCTCCTCAAGCAAAATCCATCATTACTTCGAATCAAAAGATTTCTATCGATCTGAACCGGCGTACCATTAAATTCTCTTCGACAGTAGAAAGAAAAAAGTGATTTCCATTAACTTATTCTAAATCAAGTAGACTTGAAAGGGTTATTGATTCAGCGTTCTGTATTTCTTCAACTGGATAAATCGACAGTTTAAAAAAAAAAAAAAAACTGATTGGTCATATGAGGATGAAACTGATCGGTCTGAGAGAACCCATCCATCATTCTCTGTTGAAGACGATGGAGTTGGGGAAGAAAATAAAAATTCTTTTTTTAAAAAACATGATTAAATGGGTTCAAGAAACAAAAGAGTTGTTTTACTAGCAAGACCTCATTGAAAATCATTAGGTTTAGAAGTTAAAATCGATTTGTAGTAGGGGCACACCACCCCTAAAAAAAGAGAGCTGCTGCTGGCAGAAACTCAAAAGCAAACCACTTTTTTTTTCTTATTTCTTTTTATTTACAGTCAATGGGCAGGATGTCTTGCCTACTAAAAAACACTGAATGTGGCACCCCGCCGAACACTAACAAAAATCCCCATGTCAGATCTCGAGGTACTAAATGGCATGTCGAAAATTTCGGCATGGTCTCCTCTGTTTATTTTAGCATTCCAAGGTGTTTAACCTGCACCTGATAAAGGACATACAATCTTGCATATAACAAACAAAATATAATACTAGCGAAAACCTATATACGTCTAATAATGTTCGATAGATCAGAGTGCGTAAGAAGAAAATTATATTCAGGATTATACAGAGACTCCTCACTCTAACAGAATTCCTATCGCTAAAAAAAAAATGTATATTACTCTTGGACGAATCGACACCACTAGGGGTAAAAACCCCAATACTCACCAAGTGATGGACTCTGACTATCTACCTGACCCACCAGATGATTCTCACTCGTTTTCTACACTTGTTTCGCCAAGCTTCGGATCTGAAACTAAAAAAATGGAGAAGGAAAGGGTGAGTAACAATGGTTACCCAGTAAAGAAACAAATAATTTCTACTAATAATCCCTCATAACATGAACGAATAAACATACTGAATTATTTTAAAATATACAAAATTTTACCGAATAAACTACGATTAACTGGTACATATAGCTAGGGATGAGCAACTAAACATTTAAAACTGACATTTCATCAATCAGTATTACTCACTATCACATTTTCTTTTTATACAAATCTAATTGATCAAATGGAAACATTAAACATGCATTTCATTTTATATATCAAAATAAGATAACAGATACATAATACAGAATGGTGGAGTATTGAAATTAGAGAGTTGGGATTCACGACTGGATTGCTCCCAGTCGGGACGTAATGTTACAATTCTTCCCTGACTTTTAGTTCATGATTTTGTGGCCGGTCGCTGCACTTACAATGCTTGGTTGACCATTTATCCGGCTCAGGCTGGCCGTTTGACGTGACCGTAAGTAATGGGTCTCTTTTCGATGTGTCAGAACGTTCAACTACTATAGATTGTTAGTGGTCATTGACTAATCATCTTCATCTATGCCTATCAAGCGTGCATGTGATTCCCAATTATACAAACCATTCGTATACGACTACCTTTATATTACAAGTTCACTGGTAAAGATAGAGAGGAATAACCCGGATTCCAGTTGTCACTCCACTCTCATACGCGTCCCGTACCACGTATGAGCTTGGTGGTCCCTACCGTATATCCCAAGATAGTACACCACTCCGGATGATATGATGCACTATCCCTTCAGGCATTCAGAAACTCTTTAACAGCTCACAAAATAGCTACATATATATATAATATTTTCATTTGAAAACAAAAGAGAAATTAACAATACAAGGTTGAGAATGGATATCCAGTTTCCTACCATGCAAGTGTGGCCACCCGGCCTAAAATAAATAACATAACAGAAATGTAAACAGCGCCTCGCGCTAACAAAAATTTAAATAAACATGCAACCAATAATATTATCCCTGGATATCTGTTCACCAACCTACACACAACACAACAACGTAAAATACATACATCACCCCTCGGGTGTGACTGACATTTTACCGTTTCATACCCTTTTTCCCTTTTTTTGATTTTTACAGTTTTCAATCTCTTCAATAAAATATCCGTTTTCTGATATTCATCAACTCCATTTTCTGATCGAATGTCGAAACGACTAATTTTTGAATCTGGCCTAGTGGTTTTGAAGTTCTCGATGCCGTCGTCCTTTCTCCCTTCTGCGATGGAGGACGGTTTGACCCCGAAATCGATGAAATTCGAGATCGAAATTTTTGAAATTCCCGTATATAAATACGACTGATCTTTGACGATATCGGGTGAAATAGAAAGTGAAACGAAAAAAGATTGGGTGGATTTTGTAGATGTCAAGGCTGCGAACGTTTCTCCCTTCTACGTCGGAAGACGGTTTGACCTAGAAACGGACGAAATTCGAGGTCAAAGTTTCGAAATTTCTGTATATAAATACGACTGATTTTTTATGATACCGGGTAAAAAAGAAGATGAAATGAAGAGTTCTTGGGTGGGTTTTATAGATGTCGAAGCTGCGGATCTTTTTCCCTTCTGCGACAGTCGTCGACGGCGAGCCGTTTGCAAAAGATCTGAGGTAGAAGATCGGGAAAAAAATAAATTTTCCATTTATTTGTCGCGGCTGTATGGACGAGTTGGGGAAGACGAAGTTATAAAAAAAATATTAAAATTTTATTTATATAAAATTGGGGACGAAATCGGTATTTCGTCTATTGTTTTGATCGACAATAACTTGACCATCCAGACTCCAAAATTAACAAATGAATACTCTATTTTTTTCCTAATTTTTCGTTTCGAATCTAATGGTGTAGTCAAGTTCTACAAATTTTGTCTCTAACAAAAATTTACATTTTTGGCCTGAGGTGACCCCGAAAATTGAGGTCATTTTCATTTTTGACGATAATTCGACTTTTTGTTCTCCAAAAATGACAAATAAATAGTCCATGTTAATCCAATGGTGTAATTGAATCTTAATAATTCTTTCTCTAACATCAGTATGTTTATAGGCTAAAGTATGTTTTTCGATCATTTTTAATCAAATGGTGAGGTTAGATTCCATTAAAAATGATCAGAAACATCTTAAAGTTTTACCCCTAAGTCCCACTTTCAGGATTTTCTTAAAATTTTTATTTTTATTTTTCCTCAAGATACGAATTAAAAATTTGCGATTTACATTCTCCCCCCTTAATAAAAATTTCGTCCTCGAAATTGAAATTATACCTTATCGAGCTTTGTCGCGATTCCACTAACACGACATGTATAATAAACAACACCTATTTCCGATTACAATCTATTATTAGTCCCAAGTCAATCTCATTTATAACTCGTAGACTTATGTCTCCCATTTTTCGTCAACCCAACACATTCATTAATTAATCACTCTAATTCAAACTCATACTCCAATTAATCCATTATTTGTATAACCCTAAGATAACAATAATTTCACCTTGTATCACTTCCCCACCAATGTCTATCAACAACAATCCTTTCACATCTTCTCTATTCATTATCTTTATTTCTCTCATCAATTACACCGTCTATTATGTTTTACTCATACTTGGTAGGAATATTACTCCTCAATGCATAGTCTTACCGCAAACATACCACTATCTTTATATTTGATTCAATATTACATTTTCTACTTATGGTGATATTTCCTCAAAATCTTTATTATAACCTTTATAATTTAAAATCTTACTCGAGGAGATAAATCCGACATCTATTTTCTCACAATTCCATTAAGTCACCATTAATGCAATCTTGTCACAAGATTATTATTTCTCACATTTTACATCGACCCACCTGCTAACTTATACTCTACTAAATCTCTTTTCTTTTACATACCACATGCTCTTTCAAAATTGTACGATACCTTTTTTCAAATTTCACCAGTTCCTCAACTCAACCATATATAGTATTAGTTATTACCCATACCTTCTCTTGCTATATAGTCACATTACTAGTCTTATAAATCGCACTCACATTCTCACTTTACAACCATCCTTATACCTAAAACATATTTATCAATTATCAAAACATAGTCTAGTTGGTTCACGGTTAGCTTTTTTTATTTTATAAGCTTGCACCTTTTCATTTTAGTTCCGAACTAGTTTCATTCCTTCACCCCCTTACTATTAGTTGAGTAGTTTCTACTCCGTCCACTTTCAGAAGCTTCGTAGTTTCAAATTATAATAAATATCAATTCGCTAGAAAAATGGTAAGGTTAAAGATGAGGACAGGATGATAGCATAGAAAGTAGAAAGCGGTAGGAAAAAGGTTGGTTGTTTAGTCCGCTCCAAATATTTTATTAGAATAATGAATAGTGGGAAGAACAACTCTAGCAAGTATGCAAACTTTCAGCATAATTATATCATCTAGAAGAACCAGTATTGAATAAAACTCCAATTTCTAACATTATAATTAGAAATCGTACTTTCCAAAATTTCGTCGGAAACAAGTACTTTCTCCTGGGTCATAACCCTTGCTCATGCCTGTGATAGAGGACATTCTCTCTTGATATGTCCCACCTGATCACACGCGTAACATGTCAACGATCTTATCTTCATAGATCTCTGTGGAATAGGCAGTTGCTAGACTGGGGTCTGTAGGCTCTGAACCTGCCTTGTTGATTCCTTTGGCCCTGTTGCCATCATTGGAGCTCGAATTGCTCTCTAACTTAGTGATGGGAAACTCTATAACTCAGTAGTGGAGGATTTCTATATTATGGATACATTGATCCGGAAAAGATTGGCATCGAATACATCGGCCTCTTGCCCGAATCTAATCTGGTAAGAAAAGAAATCTAAGGTCAACTCATTTGCCCCCTAGAGGTCTGTAACTCTATCTTCTCTTGTTTTATCCTTTACGCTCGAGTTATCACATTTCTATAATGGGTAGTCTCAATTATCGACCTCTTGGCCCTTAGGTAGGGTAATAGTCTTCTAAAGAATCTACGGGCCTTCTGTAGATCTGTCAGGATAAGCTAGGGCGCACAACGTAATGAACATCATATCTTAGTCTCTATAATTGATAGAGTACCTTGCACTAATCTCAAAAACTCCTGGTGCTTGATTTCTCGAGCAGTCTCGGATATAAATTTATCCTCTCGAATTCTACCCACTCAAACGATCCATCTCCCAATACATTCATCTCAAAACGTTACCAATGATTGGTATCTTCATCCAACTAAAATGTAATCACCATCACCCACTGATCTCTTGGGCATTACATGTCACTCAAAATCTTTCAGGTTTTCAAAACCCACTTATTGACCTCAATCAGATCGAAAAAGTTTCCAAATCTCGATAAACATAATCGTTGGAAATTCTACAATTACACCCCTGAATTTACTTGTCCTTTGGGCTGGGGAATTATCTTATTCTTCAAAGATATGACCTGTGGTAGTGGTCCCTAAGGTGGAATAATATAAGCCTCTTGCGAAGAAGTCCAACGATTCCTTATTTCTCGAACTTAGTGATGCACCTTGCAATTGTGGTAAGTCTTGTACCATTTCTCGATTCCAATCACTAGTCTTGTTTGTTCGAGATGGCACAAGTATGTTATCAACTTTATTACAATCTGTTGACCTTATTATTCCCTGAATTGGCTTGTCTAACATCTTTTTGAGCCACACATCCTTAAAAGGTTGACGTTGACCCGAACATTACTCTCATTTATGTCCCGATTTGCTACACTCATAACATACCACAACTTTTTCTTTCGATGGATTTAGTAGTATATGTTATTATTTCTTATGAAATTCTTCTATCAATTAAGTTGGTATGTCTATAATATCACTCCCCACTTATTGTTATTTTTCCTATGAATTTGTTAGTTTCGTAATTGTTTGTCGCTTATTAGAAACTAATTGCCTTCTTTCCATTTGGCTTCGAGGTAGTGGTGGTTGTATTATTCATATTTCCTCTCTAAACTTGACGTGAGACTTAGCTATCTGTCCGATGAATGACATTAATTGTGATATCAGATCAGTGATTTGATCCAGAACCTGTCTCGTCTCTGTTACGTTTCAGCCTATACCTTATCCATATCTCTCGCTTGTGTTTATCTGTAGCAAGGTACTTATCAGAATAAGCCCAAAATCGTTCTTACGTAACTATGAATTACTATAATAATTTGGAACTTAGTAATGGACTCCATTTCTATTACTAACAGAACAAACCTAGAATCATATCCTGGGCTTACTAGGCTCTATAGACTTCTAGACATGGAAGAACTCATAATTCCAATACAGAATTACTGCTGAGCTCGGATACTGAATTCCTAATGACACTCTATGATTATCGATCTAATATCTGTGGTATCAGCCAATTTTCCAAAACACAGCAAATCTGTATCCCATACGGATCTAATACTATGCTCTGATACCATTTGTGGCGCCCCGCCAAACACTAACACAAATCCCCATGTCAGATCTCGAGGTACTAAATGGCACCTCGAAAATTTCGGCATGGTCTCCTTTGTTTATGTTAGCATTCCAAGGCGTTTAACCTGCACCTGATAAACGACATACAATCTTGCATATAACAAACAAAATATAATACTAGCGGAAGCCTATATACGTCTAATAATGTACGATAGATCAGAGTGCATAAGAAAAAAAATTATATACAGGATTATACAAAGACTCCTCACTCTAACAGAATTCCTATCGCTCAAAACCAAAATCTATATTACTCTTGGACGAATCGACACCACTAGGGGTAATAACCCCAATACTCACCAAGTGATGAACTCTAGCTGTCTACCTGACACACCAGATGATTCTCACTCGTTTTCTACACTTGTTTCGTCAAGCTTCGGATCTGAAACTAAAAAAATGGAGAAGGAAAGGGTGAGTAACAATGGTTACCCAGTAAAGAAACAAACAATTTCTACTAATAACCCCTCCTAACATGAACGAATAAACATACTGAATCATTTTAAAATATATAAAATTTTACAGAATAAACTACGATTAACTGGTACATATAACTAAGGATGAGTAACTAAACATTTTAAAATTGACATTTCATCAATCAGCATTACTTACTATAACATTCTCTTTTTATACAAATCTAATTGATCAAATGGAAATATTAAACATACATTTCATTTTATATATCAAAATAAGACAACAGATACATAATACAGAATGGTGGAGTATTGGAATTAGAGAGTTGGGATTCACGACTAGATTGCTCCCAGTCGGGACATAATGTTACAATTCTTCTCTGACTTTTAGTTCATGATTTTGTGGCCAGTCGCTGCATTTACCACGCTTGGTTGACCATTTATCTGGCTCAGGCTAGCCGTTTGACATGACTGTAAGCAATGGGTCTCTTTTCGATGTGTCAGAACGTTCGACTACTATAGATTATTAGTGATCACTGACTAATCATCTTCGTTTATGCCTATCAGGCGTGCATGTGATTCTCAATTATACAAACCATTCGTATACGACCACCTTTACATTACAAGTTCACTGGTAAAGATAAAGATGAATAACCCGGAATCCAGTTGTGACTCCACTCTCATACGCGTCCCATACCACGTATGAGCTTGGTGGTCCCTACCGTATATCCCAATATAGTACACCACTCCGGATGATATGATGCACTATCCCTTCAGGCATTCAAAAACTCTTTAACAACTCACAAAATAGCTACATATATATAATATTTTCATTTGAAAATAAAAGAGAAATTAACAATACAAGGTTGAGAATGGATATCCAGTTTCCTACCATGCAAGTGTGGCCACCCGACCTAAAATAAATAACATAACGGAAATATAAACAGCGCCTCGCACTAACAGAAATTTAAATAAACATGCAACCAACAATATTATCCCTAGATATCTGTTCACCAACCTACACACCACACAACAACGTAAAATGCAGACATCACCCCTCAGGTGTGACTGACATTTTACCGTTTCATACCTTTTTTTCCTTTTTTCGATTTTTACAATTTTCAATCTCTTCAATAAAATATCCATTTTCTGATATTCATCAACTCAATATGAGTTCATTGAATATTAAATCACATTTTTCAACTATAGAATTTATTTTATCAATAATATTGAAAAAAAATACAAATTTAATATCAAAACGGGGTCCAAGCAGTGCACAAGACCCAATTGATGGAAATAACCCGTTAAAATACCGTACTCACGTATAATTTGTTAAAAAATACAATTAAACATATCAAACATGTAATTTCTTGCGTGAATTTTTAAACAACAAAAGAATTCTATATTTTGGAAATACATCAAAATTTTTTTGATAAAATCCTAAATATAATTTTCACAATCTTCGATTACTAATAGAAATTGAAAGTTCCTTACGATCTCTAGGCGAAAGGATCATAGCGTGTGCACGGAAATCGAAGCGATCAATGCGGAAATCGAGACAGATCAAACGTCAAAGTGGCTGATTTTTTAATCTGGCCAGGTGGTTTTGAAGATCTTGACGCCGTCGTCTTTTCTCCCTTCTACGACGGAAGATGATTTGACCCCGAAACTGATGAAATTCGAGATCGAAGTTTTTAAAATATTTGTATATAAATACGGCTGATTTTTGATGATATCGGGTGAAATAGAAAGTGATTCGAAAAAAGATTGGATGGATTTTGTAGATGTCGAGGCTGCGAACGTTTCTCCATTCTGCATCAGAAGACGGTTTAACCTAGAAACGGATGAAATTCGAGGTCAAAGTTTCAAAATTTTCGTATATAAATACGACTGATTTTTGATGATACCGGGTGAAAGAAAAGATGAAATGAAGAGTTCTTGGGTGGGTTTTATAGATGTCGAAGCTGCGGATCTTTTTCCCTTCTACGGCGGTCGTCGACGGCGAGCCATTTGCGAAAGATCTGAGGTAGAAGATTGGGAAAAAAAATAAATTTTTCGTTTATTTGTCGCGGCTGTATGGACGAGTTGGGGAAGACGAAGTTATAAAAAAAATGTTAAAATTTTATTTATATAAAATTTGGGACGAAATCGGTATTTCCTCTATTGTTTTGATCAACAATAACTTGACCATCCGGATTCAAAAACTGACAAATGAATACTCTATTTTGCCTAATTTTTTATTCCGGATCTAATGGTGTAGTCAATTTCTATAAATTTTATCTCTAACAAAAATTTACATTTTTGGCCTGAGGTGACCCCTAAAATTGATGTCGTTTTCATTTTTGATGATAATTTGACTATCTGGTCTCCAAAAATGACAAATAAATAGTTCATGTTCAATAATTTTTTGTTATGAATCCAATGGTAGAATTGAATCTTAATAATTCTTTCTCTAACAAAAAATCACTATTTTAGCCTGGTCCGACCCGATAATCGAGGATTTTGCAACTTTTATATTCGGACTCGCATTTGAGTGTGCTTATAGGCTAAAGTATGTTTTTCGATCATTTTGAATCCAATGGTGAGGTTAGATTCCATTAAAAATGTAGTGCCTCGCCAAACACTAACACAAATCCCAAGACTATCTCGAGGCACTAGGTGGCGCCTCGAAATTTCGGCATGGTCTCCTCTGTTTATGTTAGCGTTTCACGGAACTCAAACCTGATAAACAATACCAAACAATCCTGTATAAAGCAACGAATCCACAATGATTAAAGAACGAAAGACAATAGATTTTATAAACAACAAAATAAGCAAGATCAGAGTTGCGCAAAAAAGTATAAAGTTATACAGGATTACAAAGTCTATCCTCACTCTAACATAGCCCTATCACTCGGCCTAAAAACATAGACCTCTCCTAAGACGAACAGACTCCTAGTAGAAGTAGTCATGACGCTCACCGGGTAAGGGACATTGATCGTCGATCTGACCAACCAGATGCTCCTCTACGGATGGCTCAACACTCGCCTCCCCAAGCACAGGCTCTGCAACTAAAAAAAAATATAAGAAAAGGGTGAGTAACAAGGGTTACCCAGTAGGTCCACAAACAATTCCTACTAATAATCTCACTTAATGTGATCGACTAATCATACTGCATCATTTCAAAATACGCAAGTCTTACAATTGAAACTACGATTAACTGGTACATATGGCCAGGGATGAGCAGCTAAACAGTTTAAAAATAACACGTAGCATCAATCATCCATACTTATTATACATTTTCCATTTTATGCAAATACAGTTGGCAACATTAAAATAATAAACATGCTTCTCAATTTGTAATTCGAAGTATAACGACAGATACATAATACAAGTGGTGGAGTAATGGAATTTGAGCGTTGGGATTCACGACTGGATCGCTCCCAGTCAGGACATGATGTTACAACATAAATCTGGTTTTTAGTTCCTGATTTTGTGGCCGGTCGCTGCACTTACCACATGGGTGATCATTTATCCGGCTCAGGCTGGCCGTTTGACGTGACCGTAAGCAATGGGTCTCTTTTCGATGTGTCAGAACGTTCGACTACTACTAGATTGTTAGTGATCACTGACCAATCATCTTCGTCTGTGCCTATCAGGCGTGCATGTGATTCCCAAAAGACACTCCACTCGTATACGACCACCTTTACAATACACGTTCACTGGTAAAGATAAGAAAGGAATGAACCCGGATTCCAGTTGTGACTCCACTCTCATACGCGTCCCATACCACGTATGAGTTTGGTGGTCCCTACCGTACATCCCAGGATAGTGCACCCCTCCGGATGATGTGACACACTATCCCTTCAGGCTTTCACAAACCCTTTAACAGCTCACAAAATAGTTACGTATATATAGTTTTTCATTTAAAACAAAAGAGAAATTAATAGAACAGGGTTGAGAATGGATATCCAGTTCCTACCATGCAACTGTGGCCACCCGGCCTAAAAATAAACAACAGTATTCAGTGCACGCGCTAACATAATCGGAAATAAACATGCAACCCTTTCATTAATAACCTGGATATCCTTTCACCAACCTACACACAACATACAATGTAAAATGTAGACATCACCCCTCGGGTGTGATTCTGACATTTTACCGTTCATTCCCTTTTTCCATTCTCTCGACATTCTTACTTTTCATCTTTTCACATCGACCATCCATTTTCAATATTTCAAAGTCATTCTTTTGGTTTTTCCATTGAAAACCATCAAAGTTTATTAAAAAATACGAAGTCCCAGCGATGCTCGGGACCAAGGCTGTTAAAAATAGAGAAAGCTGATGAAAATTTGGCTAAGTATCAGAAACTCAATTTTTCAAAGTTCTCGAAATTAAAAATGGGTTTTTCGAAATGAAAGTCTCGATCATGAGATTCGACACCATATAGTTTTTGTAATCTAATTCAAAGGAACGCGAAAGTTATTTCATTTTGAAAACTTGCCGAAAACGTCAAAAATTACGTTTTGTTCTTTAAACCAAAATTCAGATTTTGATCCTTTGAGATTTGGATCTTAAAACCATTCCCATTATTCCAAAATGGGGGGTAAAACCTTAATTTCATTAAAGAACTTAAAGTAAATGGAAAGTAAAAATTAAAGAGGACATTTACTTAAATATTTTTAATGAAATAAAGGATGAGAAATAGTGTATAAGGTGTGAGGAGGTCAAACCAAGAGTCAGAACACTGTTCTAATCAAAACTGTGTTTGTCGGTGGCTGTCGGTGGCAGAATCAATATGCTGTCGGTGGAACCGACAAAATACACATCGGCAGGTATCAGTGGGACCGACGGTCCTGCCGACAGAACAAAGTTTTCGGGTGCTTCTTGATTTCGTCGGTGGCAAAAACAACATTCTGTCGGTGGGACCGACAGAATGCTTTAGGCAGGTGCCGGTGGAACCGACCCTTCCCACCTACAGCCTGAACCTCACTCGCGATTTTTGGGTTTTTCGATCCCTTTTTCGATTTCTTCTTCCATTCTTCGAACCATTCGACCCACCCACGATTTTGTTATCAAAATTCGATAAAACATAAACAAAACACCTACTTCTACCATGAATTTGAAATCAAACACCAATTTCTACGATTTAAATGCAAACAATAAGTTTTGTTTCAAAACCCTAAATGCACATTGAGAAATCTAAAGTTCCCAATAGGAATTGAAAGTCCCCTACTTGTTTGTAGACGCCAAAGGTGATAAATTTGCCCAATGATCAAGGTTGGTGGTGAAGGAGTTGGTGTTGAGTTGAGTTTGATGCAAAGTGAGCTAGGGTTTGCAATCCCCTTTGACGACGGCACTCCTTTGCTTCTACAATGAATGGTGGACCTAACTCTCACTCGATGGAACCCTCGATGAAGATGTGTTAAGATTCACTCGAACCACACGGCTGGATTTTGATGGAAGATGGGGAAAACAAATGAGAATGGGTTAACAAGGAGGGTGAGGTTGTAGCTCTCGTCGCAGCCGACAACTTTGTCTTCTTCGTCGGAGTTCAACGGTCATTCGTTCTTAACGGATCTTGAGGAGAAGAGAGGAGAACCCTAGGTTTCGAGAAAAATCTGAGCTTTGGATCTTTTAGAGAAAAGGGAACAAATGAGAATAAAAGAATATTTACTTTCTTTTATAAGAAGGCTGATGGCATACTTGTAATTTCCTTATTATTTCTAGTTTCGACCGTAACTTGACTATCCGGACTCGAAAAATGACAAACGAATATACCATTTCGAATAATTTTTCGTTTCGGTCCTAATGGTGTGGTCGAATCTTTCTGATTCTCTCTCTAACGAAATTCCACTATTTTGGGGTCCCATTTAACGCGAAATTCGAGGATTTGTCAATTTTTCTACCCGAACTTGAATTCCAGCTTGCTTATAGGCTAAAGTATATATTTCGATAATTTTGAAACTAATGGCGAAGTCGATCTTCAATAAAAATGAACATAGCATAATCCAGGTACTTGACTCTAAATTTCTTTCTAAAATATTCTTCAAATAAATACTATCTGATCTCCTCGAGATACGAGTTAAAAATACGGGATGTTACAAAAAATGATCAGAAACATCTTAAAGTTTTACCCCTAAGTCCCACTTTCAAGATTTTCTTAAAATTCCAATATTTATTTCCTCGAGATACGAATTAAAATTTTGGGATTTTACACTGAACACCTAAATAAAAATAAAAAGCGAAAAACAAATAAATAATAAAACAATTTCTTTAAAAAAAAAAACATTATCAAAAAACATATCAAACATGTTTCTTTGAAAAAAATCTTTTGTCATCCAAAAACGGATCGACATACCTAAAAAGGAAGAATAACTTAAAAAAGAAAAAAATCCCCTTTGTCTCATTATTCCACCCTCAATGAAATTATCCTTTGAAGTTTAGCATTATTTAAAGTCACCCTAAGTGACTCTCGATTGAATTATAAAAAAAATTAATAATAATAATATGCCAGGTTAACGTACCCAAAATCGAACCGAAATTAGTGATTAGACCAACAAATATAATAAAAAAAAACTGATAAACAAACAATAAAAAGAAACTAACTAAAAATAAAATAAAATAAAATAAAAAACTAGGTCATTGGCAATGTTCCCATACTTGGGGTTTTTCAAGTCTGATCCTCAATGGTCCCCAATGGAGTCGTCAATGAAAGCGCCATCGTTCCGCGGGGTGCGCGGAACCGCTTTTGACTTTTGAGGTTTGGGAGTTGCCACCTAGTTATTGCGGTCTAGGAATCGAATATCGACTCTAAACGGATAAAAACATCTAATTTACTTTAAAAAAATTAAGTTCGGGGATCACATTATGGGGTTGGAAGGTGTTAGATACCAACCCCGCTCGGCAAACGTCGGTCTCTACTAATTCTCAAATAGAATTACATTGCTAAAAAGACCTAATCAATAATTTTTTTTTAAATCTTTACCTTTACGAAGACAAATGTCTTGTTCCCTCAGATCTGGTAGAATAGTTTTTCGTACAACACTCCTAGCTTCGTTTTATCACCGGATTCGTTTCGAATCTCCAAAATAAAGTTTCTCCTTCTGGATTTTTCTAATTTTTATATGAGTTTCTAGGTATTTTGGAAGGGTTTCTAGGTATTTTTTGAGCTAAAGTTAGGGTATAGATGTTAAGTAAGGAGTTGGAGCTTCAAAATCAAGGTTTATGGGAAGCTAGGGAAACTTTTTGACCTATTTTTTCTAGGATTTATTTTTTAATACGAAAATAGGTTGTAAGAACCCCTTTTTATAGATTTGTTTAAGTATTTGTTTAGATAGAGTTAGTGTTTAATTATAATTGTTTTAGGTAGAGTTATATTTTAATTAGAATTATTTTAAATAGAGTTATTATTTAATTAGGATTGTTTTAAATAGAGTTATTATTTAATTAGAATTCAATTAAGGTTTTGACTTTTAGTCTTATTTGATTGACTTTAAGATTTTGTCTTTAGTCATACTTGATTACCTTTAAGATTTTGACTTTAGTCGTACTTGATTGACTTTAAGATTGAATTTAGTCTTACTTGATCAACTTTAATATCTTGACTTTAGTCTTACTTGATAGACTTTAAGATTAACTTTTGTCTTACTTAATTAACTTTAATTTCTTGACTTTAGTCTTACTTGATTGACTTTAGTCTTACTTGATTGACTTTAATTTTAATTAGGATTTTAATTTACATTAATTAATGTTTTAATTATTAATTTCAGAAATTTTAATTATTAAAATTGTAAAATTACTGTTTTACCCTCGAAGATGACTTTTTATGTTTTAAGTAAGTTTTTGATGTTTTAGGATGTTTTGGAATCAATTTTTCGTAAGGAATTCAATGGGAATATTGATTTGTGTCATTTATGAAATTTATTTTGTGTGAAATGGTTGTGAACCTTATGAGAGGCATTTTCGTAATTTTGTCAAAAATTGGCAAAATGATTTATTTGATTTCGATTTGTTGTTTTATATGTTTGAAAGGATTTTCCTAAGCGTACTGATGTTTTGAGGTTAGGGTTATTTTGATAATTTTATAATTTTTTAGTGATTTTTACCGTTAAGCTTCTTTTTGTTTGTAAGATGATAGTTTCTATGTTTTTGGAGTTATATTTTTCTAGCGTAACGTGGTTTCTAAGGTTTTGTTGGTTTGAGATACCTTATCTGAATTTTTGAAGCATGTCTAGTAACAAAATAAAGCATTGGAATAATCATCCATCATTGGGAACCGTTACAATCGGGTTGACGAGTTGATTAATCAGGCGAGTACAAAAATGGGGTGTCTACAACAGCTTTCATATAAAAATTCTCCTAAACTGTAGAAGTTGCAATATGAAATATTTACTAGTTGGTTCAATGATCATGTAAGTAAAATAGATTAAATATGATTATGACTCATTAGTTTTATATTGATAATGTATCAATATTAACTTTTTCGCTTCAATCAGATGCAATTATTGAAAAAATAAAATAAAATCGTGTCAAATGAAATTGTGAGCTTAAGCTTAGATTTACAAAGTTTTGAGAAAAGATTTAAATAGTATATTCAGAATGAATTTAGATTTCGTGTATCGGATAACGAGAAGGGACGTAAAAGTCAAAATAGTGGTGTTGTGGTTACAACAACCACTACTTGTGAAAGTGTTAGAGATAAAAGACCCGTAACAGGATTAAATAACATATTATGGGCATTTAATGGATATAATTGAATTGACATATTCTCATAGTCTTAAGCTTATATTGTTTAAGTACGATTGGGCCGATGTTATGACAATGGGCAAAGGAATAAAAATTGATGATCATGGGTTTACACTTGTCAACTTCACACGACTTTTATTTCAAGGAGATAAAATCATAGATGAATCATTTGTATTAGCTTCACAAACATGACAAGTTTTTTATATAGGAGATCTTGCTGATTTAGAATGGAATGTTATTGTAGAGACTAAATCTAGAGATTTGTATGACATAAATGAGGAAATCATTAATGATAAAGATGATATATAAGAGAGTCATCTATTTGGTGATGATTTTGATAGAAATATCTTTGAAGAGAACAATTATGGTGATGTCAATTAGGTTAAAGATGATGTATCGGTAGTTACTATCGATGCACCTCCCACTTACAATCTGAATCGCCTCCGCATCCAGTTGATGATGCAAATAATTTTGATTTTGAAGATCACTAAGTTAAAACTCATATTTTGTAATGAATTATTTAACGTAAGTGATCATCAATATGTCAATATCATTATTTATAAATAATTATTTATTACTTATATTTGTAATAAATACTTAACTAATTTTCATTTTGATTTCATATTTATGTTTTAACATTACTTGTAAATGTAGATGGACCTACTCTAGCATGAGGTTGATGAAGTGTTTTAAAAATGACCCTCAAGAGAAGACGAGACCCGACACAATGCATTAATATATTTAATGTCGAACCTAATCGAAGATCGGAAGTATGTTTCAACAAGGCTGGACAACCTTATGGTAAGCATGCTCAAAAGTTGTCTAATTTTTGTAGTGTCTTGATTAAAGACATATATCTACTCAGATTAGACGCCATATCAAAGAAAACAATTGATAAGGATGTCAAAGAACAGGTTTGGCAAAGCGTTTTTGTATGTTAGATATCTTTAACAGAATTATATAGGTTATTTTATCAATATGCTTTTATAAAAATTTTATAATAGCTTTACATATGTATTTGATTTTTAGGATAAATTTGTCATCGATTCATAGTATTGTAAGCACGTAATGAAAAATAATAAGTTATGGAAAGACTATAAGCACAGATTGAAAGCTCATATTTATGATGTATTTAATGATGATAGAACTCAAGTTCAAAAATGTCCAGAAAATATTCCTATTTAACAGTAGATCACGTTGATTGATTTTTGAAATTCTGAATTGGGTTAGGTATGTTTTGTATAAAAGAATTTAATTTGTTAACATTACATGTTGAATTATTAATTAATTAATTGATTTTAATGTAGCGTCGAAGTACTACTAATTGGGAAAACCGTTCCCACCAGATGATGTTTCATACATCTGATTTGAAGAGTTTTTCATGTGTACTTCATAAAGAGGTATATCAATCCTATTAATATTCCATTGACTATAAATATTGTCATTATTCTATTTAATATATCAATTATATATATAACTATACTAATTACTATTATGTTATTTTCTAATATGTGAATAGGAATAGCAAAATCCAACACCCACTTAGTTGGGTATAATTATTTATTAAGACCCACTCCAATGATGATAATGTTCCAATAGAAGATGTTGCTACTAAGAAAATTGTAAGTGTAATTACATTTAGGGGTGCAACTCGGTTCAGGTTAGAGCAAAATCAGAACCGAACCGATCACGGTCGGTTCCATCATATGAGAACCAGAACCGAACCGAATTGTTCTAAAACCGAACCAATCCAAACCGACCTTTATTCGGTTTGGTTCGGTTCGGTTTCATGGGTTGCGAAGAGACTTACAGTTTGGTCGTGAATCGCAGTCGTAGAGGGAGAGAAATCAACTAGTGGCAGGCTGGCAGCCGGTCGCAGAGACGAGATCAGCCGATGGCAGGCTGGCAGCCGGTCGTAGAGACGAGAGAGAGAGAGAGAGATTGATCGGACGGTGGCAACCGCTGGCGGCAGGTCGCAGAGACGAGCGATCAGCCGGTGCATGCTGGCAACCGCTGATAGCAGGTCGCAGAGACCAACGAGAGTGACGAGAGAGAGAGAGAGAGAGAGAGAGAGAGAGATTGATTGATTGATTCATCGACCGGTGGCAGGCTGGCAACCGCTGGCAACAGGTTGCATATTCGCGTGAGAGACGAGAGAGACGAGAGGGGGTAAGTTTAGTTTTTATAAAAATTAAAAATTAAAAATTAAATATAAATTAAATATTTTATTTAAAATTAATAGGAATTCGGTTTTCGTTTTGGTTCGGGTTTTTATATTACCTGAACCGAGAACCGAACTGAATTCATCGATTTTTTATTTTCTAAATCCGAAATCGAACCGATATTGATTTAAACCGAACCAAACCAATCCAAATTTCACAGTTTGGTTCGGTTCTCGATTTGAACCGAATTAAGTTGCACCCCTAATTACATTGTTATTGAAAAATGTTAATTATGTACTATAATTAATCATTGTCAATAATTGTTGATTAAATTAATTAAACTCATAAATATTTTTGTAGGATGAGATGAAAGAACCCAAAAAAGATTTACCATCGGACTCCCAAGACATCATCGGACTGAATGATATATTTGCCAAGGTTATGGGACCCGATAAACCTAGTCATGTTCATGGGTATGACTTGGATTCGACTCCAACATCATTATTTGGATGATCTTCTAGCCAAGGCGCCTCCTCATCCATAGATACTAAGGAGGATAGAGTAAAAATTTTAGAAAATCAACTGATTGAAATGGAGAAACAAAAAAAAGTTGATAAGGTCGAGGCTGCGCGACAAAGATAATCTGAAAGGAAGGCGTATGAGGAGCTCAAATGATTTTTTATGGGAATACAACAATTAGTAATTATTTATTCTTATTGTTTAAGTTATAATAAAGTAATACAATATAATTCATAATATGTTTTTTTTTGTAGTTCGTATACTTGTACTTGATTCCACCTGACTCTTCTATCCAGCCTCTAGATGATGATTGATTTATCGTAATTTTTAAAAGTTACTTTTTCTTTTAATCGCTTTAGCAAACTACTTTATTTTAAATACTAAGTAACATCGATAATTTTTTGTATTTTTTGAATTATATTAATATAGGTAAGAATTACTTTCTACACCCATATCTTACTCTTTATTTTGGAATGTGTAAGCTACACATACTAATATGTTGGTATAAGACTTCATATACTTTTCCTAACTCATATCATATTTTTTACTTGTTAATATCTCATATTATTTTATTTTTAGTATCTCATGTTTCATATTTTATGTGTTTTACTATATCACTTTTTTTACTTGTTACTAACTCATATTTTTTTTTTACTTAGTAGGTAAATCTTTTTTAACTTTTAGGGTTTAGGGTTTACATTGCTGATCCCAAGTTCGGATAAAAGATGAGGGAAAATGATGAAGTAAGAAGTAGTTCGCTTGATGCACCTGGCCAAGAGGTAATTCTTTTATATAATTTGAAATAGAAGCTACTTTACTATTAAAACAATGATATTTTAGTAGCTTTACAATATAATCTAAAATAAGTATACTTATTACTAACTGCCTATTTTTATTTTTTGCTTGGTGGGAAGTTTGAGGAAAAGTTGATGAGAATGTTAACTTGTACAGAACATTATCGGAGTTGCAGTTGCCACAAAAGCTTTCATCGGAAATGTAATATTTACACGTGTGTCTATTTCGTTGACTTAATTAAAGTTGTCACCAGATTCGTATGATTGCTTTTTTTGGTCACACGTGATATTATAATATATAATATAGTTTATTACACTTTATTTATAAGATATAGACCCTCAATATTATTTTTTATGTTCTGCATTTCATGATGGAATCATAACCTTTGAACTTTTCGTTAAAATTTTGGTGTTTTTTTGTAAATGAAGGGTTGGGTTATAAGAGGATAAGCTTATGGCTAGAATCCCATCTTTTGTAAATGTATTTCATTGCCCATAAAAAAATGTCTAGATGTATCCACTTGCATTCTATGGCCTTTTAACATCCTTGTATTCATGTATCATTTCCTATTGTGGAATAAAATTCATATTTATCGAAAGAAATATGTTTATATATACTTTTATAACGTCTGTGTAATACCCTAAGTTTTAACTTGTATCTCGAGGAAATCAAATGATGAAATTTTGAGAAAATTCTAAAAAAGGAACTTAGGGTAAAACACTCGGATTTGGTTCTATTCATTTTTAATGAAAACTGACTTTGCCATTGGATTCAAAATGATCGAAAAATGTATTTTAGCTTATAAGCCCATTTGAATTGGAGTTAAACGAAAAAGTTATAAAATTGTCGAATTTTGTGTCGGATGAGACCAAAAATGGTGAATTTTCGATAGAGTGAGAATTAATAAAATCCGATCACACCATTAGGTCCACGATGAAAAATTATAAAAATAAAGTATTTATTATTCAAATTTTGAGTCTGGGTAGTCGAAATATCGTCAACCATCGAAACAAATGAAAAATATCAAAAATGCCTTTCATGCTTTTATAAAAAAAAGTTGACCTTTTATTTCATTGTCTTCTTCTCTAAAGAATTGAACTCCCAACCGATTGAACCAAGGGTTTCCACTCTTTCTCACTTAGATCCGTCGCGAATGAGCCATCGTTGATCATCGACGAAAGAAACAAAGTTGTCGGTATTGACAAGCTCTAAAATCTCACTACCTTCAATATTTGTTTTCTTTATTTCTCTCCGTCTCTTAGCAAAAACCAACGAGTGGATTTCGATACCACCCACTCAGAGTTTCATCTAGTTGGAGGAAAAATCATTTTTTATCGTAGAAGGAAGGAGAACATCGTCTTCAAAATCTTCGTAAACCAGTCTCAACCAAACATCCAACCTCGATTTATGTGCTAATTTTTCACATCCTACAACTACGAACTTTGTTAGAGGACTCTCAATTCCTATTGGTAATCATAAATTGCAAAAATTATATTTAGGACTTTTATCGAATGTGTGTTATGTTTATAAATCGTAGAAATTCTTTGTTTTTATCTTCAAATTCATGAAAGAACTACATACTTGATGTGTTTTAATAGTATTTTAACAATTGTAAGTGGGTGGGATAATAGATCGAAAAATCGATGAAGAACTCTAAAAAATTTGATTGAAAAATCAAAATTTGCATACAACTTGCAAGTCTTTATTAGCGCCGTCGTCAGTAATTTTTTTTAGTAATAATTGGATTTTTGTTTTTTATTTGTTATCCCCACAACCTACATATATTTTTGGGCCCTTCATTTCATTAAAAAAGTTAAAGTAAATGTCCTCTATAATTTTTACTTTCCATTTACTTTAATTGGAAAGTAAAATATTAAAGAGGACATTTACTTTAAGTTTTCTAATAAAATTAAGGTTTTACCCCCCATTTGGAAACAATGAAAATGGTTTTAAAATCCAAATCTCAAAAGATAAAAATCTAATTTTTGTTTCCAAGAACAAAACGTAAATTTTGACTTTTTCGTTAGATTTTTCAAACCTAAATATCTTTTGTGTTATTTTGAATAGGGTCATAAAAATTACATGATGTCAAATCTTGTATTCAAGGCTTTCATTTTCAAAAATCCGTTTTTAATTTAGAGAACTTTGAAAAATCACTTTTTCGACACTTAGCCAAATTTTCACCAACTTTTTCGCATAATTGTCGGGACCTCATTTTGACTAAATTTTGATAGTTTTTCGACTAAATGATCAAAATGAATTTGAAAGTTTGAAAAATGAATGTTGTGTTCAAAAATCGAAAAGTGAAAATACTGAAAGGAAGAAAAATGGGGATGAAATGGTAACATATCAGAATCACACCCAAGAGGTGATGTTTGCATTTTACATTATTGTGTTGTGTGTGGGTTGGTGAATGGATATCCAGGATAGTTAATTGTGGTTGTATGTTTTGTAATACCCCGAGTTTTTGAGTTATATCTAGAAAAAAATAAGTGAAATTTTGAGAAAATTTTAAAAGTGAGATTTAAGATAAATTTTTAAAATTTTCTGATCATTTTTAATGAAATCTGACCTCACTATTGGATTTAAAATGATCGAAAAAATATATTTTAGCTTGTAAGCATGCTCAAATGCGAGTTCGAACAAAAAATTTACAAAATCCTTGATTTTTGAGTTAGACCTAGTTAAAAAAAAAAGAAATTTTTACTAGAGTAAGAATTTTTCAAATCCGATTGCACTATTGGGTCCACAATGAAAATTTATAGAAAATGAAGTATTTACTCATCAGTTTTGGTGTCTAGAAAGTCAAGTTATCATCAATTAAAACAACTTCAAAAAGGACAATTGTGTCCCGATATTTTATATATAAACAAATTTCTAACTTTTTTTTACTATTCATTGTTTCTTAAATGCGTCAAAAATTGGAAAAAGGCATTCTTTTAAAGACATTGGTTTTGGAACCAACTTGATCTACAGATTCATCATGAACGGGTTTCTGTCGATGTTCGACGAAGAAGGGAAAAATGTCCGTAACGTTGAACTCTGCAAATCCCACCCAATTCTTTTTATTTTTCTCTTATCTTTCTTTGTATTTCATCAAAAACAACCATAACACATACGGGATTTCGACCCTTTGACCTTTGATTTCATTGACTTAGAGCCCAAACCGTCCTCCACTTGAAAAATAAAAAAAGGACAACGTCATCGAGATCTTCGCAACCACCAAGTCGGATTAAAAAATCATTCATGTCCATATCTTCCTATTTTTTTTAGTTTCAGGACTTGTAGTTACCGAAACAGGCATATAGTCGACAAGTGAGGAGTATTTAGTTGGTTAGATCGACAACCAGAATCTGTTGCATGGTGAGCATTAGGGCTACACCCTTTAGTGGGGTCAGTTTCATCCAGGATGTATATAGATTTTGGGATTGAGTATTAGGTTCATGTTAGATAAGAGTATTTTTGTAATCCTATATATTGTTGAACTTCCGCACTCTGATCTACTTGCGTGTTAGATGTATTTAGTCTTCTGCTGTTATTTCGTGTTTACATTTTTATATGCAGGATTTGTTGTATATTGGACTATTAGTTTTTCAAGTTTCATAGAATGTTAACATAAATAGATGAAGCCATGTCTAAATTTTGTGGTGCTACCTAGTACCTTGAGGTTTGACCTTGGGATTTGTGTTAGTATTTAACGGGACGCCACAGTCGTTGACTTATCACCCCATTTGAAAATAATGGGAATAGTTTAAAAATCTAAATCTTAACATATCAAAATCTAATTTTTGGTTTTAAGAACAAAATGCAAATTAAGACATTTTTATCAGATTTTCAAATTTTCTTTTCTTTTATTTCCCTCAAAATTAAGTTTTAATAATCATATGATGTGGAATTTCATAATTAAAACTTTCAATTTTAAAAACTCTTTTTTCGTTTGAAGAACTATGAAAAATCACATTTTTGACAATTAGCTAAATTTTCACAACTTTTAATTATTTATAATTTTATCATATTTTTTGAGTCTTTTCTTCTCACCAAGACCGTCATATGGAATTAGTTGATGTCTTAGAATCACAAACATTTTTCTAGAAAATGTGTACTTTAACAGATACATAAGAAAATAGATGTTTGAGTCGATGGATTGATAAATGGATAGAAATGACTTATGTTCTCAATTGATTGATGGGATAGTGTCTCTAGCCTTATGCAGTGGCTAGGCCACGTTATGCATGATAGATAGAAAGATAGATAGATATCTCACGTTCCTATGACCACGTGAGATGTGATTGATGGATGAATTAATTGACAAATAGATCTTACTGGAGGGTACTACCATACTTTGTTTGTATTTTTGATATTAAGAAGTTATATATATATACAGAATAAAATTATTTTTTACAAAAAAATGATCGTAGAAAACCTAGAAAGAGTGATGCATTGCTATATTTTCGAAAACAATATGTTAATCTATGATAACACTTGATATTTTTTTTCTTAGGTAGTATGGGATACCTTAAAAAATAGTACAGCTCGTGAAATTCGAAAATTTCTCATCTTCTTTCCTAGGAAATATTTGTGTGTAAAGAAAATCTTTGTATAATGTAAAGATAGTCAAAATTCACATGTATTGCCTTTTAATAGGCTTATACATGAGGAGTTCGTCCCTAGGTTAATTAGTGATCACTAAGAGTCTGTAATCGTCAAATGGTTGGCCTTGTTATTAGTTGATCTCAGTATTGGGTTCTTGGTCAACAATCAGTCTGAACTAGATAAATGGTCACTCACCTATGGTATGTTATACCAGCCACAAAATTAGATAAGAATGGTGGGATTTCACACCGAAGGTTAAGTATTGGAATATCGATTTTCCATAGCCGAGGCAATTATAGTGGCGTGTTTCTCAACACTCTTATCGATTACACCCCCAAATATGTATTATGTATCTCTTTATTATATGCCAATGGATGATTATTTTACTTTGAAAACATTATGAGATGATTACATTGTTAAATGATATGATTGATAGACCATTACTTATTATATTTGTTTTATTTTCTTATTTCAATTAGACTTTATCTAAATTCTATATTATATCAAAACTTATATGATTTAAACTTCAGAATAATTATATGTTGCATGTTGTGACTAGTTGTTAAAATAATAGACTTCCTACTAAGTATCATTCATATTTTCAAGTTATACAACATTTGAGGAGCCAATCATTAAGGAAGAGAGTTACCAAGAGGTACCGGAGTTTGAGTACGTGGATGAGCAAACCGTTTCCATCAATTTGTGTAGTCTTAGAGTTTAATAGTTATTTCTTTTTATGTTTCAGTTTAAAACATTTATGCTAGGATATTGTGTATCATTTTATTTTAGTATTACATATTAACTATATTTATATGTCAGATTAGGAGACATTAATTTATGTTATTACGAGATTGAGGATTATGGATTATAATTAAAATTGATTGTTAACTTCTCCAAATTCTTAATTATTGATTTGAGCAATTATTCCGTTACGATACAATTGTTAAACATGAACTCATATCTATTATTATATAGTATCATAGGAATGGATAGTTAATCACACATCGAGATTCTAACACTTCTTTATGGGGATGGGTGCTAGGATTTTGGGACGTGACAAGATCTTTTCATAAACAAAAGAGAGTCCTCGCCATGGTTTTAAATGTTCGTTTGACATCTCGTCTCGTTCATGAATGGGACAAAATTATCTTGGATGAGTCATCTTGTCTTAAGATGAGATAAATCATTTAACTTGACTTACAATATTTATATACAAATAATTAGAATTTTTTATAGAAATAAGATAGATTAATTTGAAGATGCTTAGTTATAAGATTATATATTTATTTAGATAATATATATTTAAGTTATAAAAATTTAATTATTTGAATCAAAATATACGAAAATCCCATTTGACTTGGACAATCTTATTGACTCAATCAAGAATTTTTAAATATTAGTCCAAGTAAACTCAGTTTTCAAACGAGACAACGTGTGAGATGTGTCACCATGAAAATCAACATCATTCTTGAATGCTACGGAGATGACTAGAATGAATCATTAAGTCTTAAATGAGATTTGAAATTGGGACGACTATTTGCACACACTCAAATGGCTCATTTCACCCACTGTCATGCGGTAGCCACCTTAACTTTAAAATAACTATCTACACATAGTTATTAAATGTACTTTAACCTAAATTGCTTATTTCACACACTTAAAGGTACTAAATCATTTTTCTTTTTTCTTCTTCTTTTCTCTCTCACATTTATTCTTCTTCTTCTTTCTATCTAGAAAGATTTCAATGAGGATTTTGAATTTTGATTTTACTTATTTTTCTTACTCTAAGATTTTCAATTGAGTCGAAGTTGTTCACATGAGAAAGTTCTGTTTGGTAGGTACTTACCAAATCTATTTTGTAAGATTCGGTAGGTCTTGAGTTTGTAATGCTCGGTAAGTACCTATCGACTCCGTTTGGTAATATATATATGATAGTTACCTACTAAATGTACTAAAATAAGTTCGGTCTAAACATACTAAACAAAACTGTAAAAGAATCTTTGATTTTTTTGATTCAAAATCATCATTATGAAGGTTGTAACAATGATTTTTTTATTTTTCTTGATTATTAAATACAAAAAAGTAAAAGAAAATTAAAAAAAATAAGATGATTTGAAAAAAAAAATCCTAAAACCTAAAATCCATTGATTCAATTTTTCACAAAACTCAGAAAAAGATAAATATAAAGAAGAAGAAGAAGAAGAAGAAGAGAATGAGGAAATAAGGAAGAAGGAGAAGAAGAAGAATAAGGGGGAAGGAAGGAAGGAAGGAGGAAGTGGGTTTTGGATTTTTGTTCGATAGGTGGTGGTGGGTGTAATAAGTCAAAACAAAAGGGTGAAATGATAATTTGATTATTTTATAAAAGTCAATTAAGTGAGTGCATTGAGCCATTTTGTGTGTGCAAATAGTGGCCCTCCATCCCGCCGGATAGAGTGGAATCGATTTTGATTCTTATGACTATGGGTGCAGCTTCATTGTGACTCGCCCGAGTCATCTCGGTTTTAGACGAGTTTAAAAGCCATAACGACTAAACAAGTGGTTGGTTAAGCGATTATAATAATTGGATGGCTAAAAAATAAGAAGCGAAGCGAAACACTTCTAGAGTTCGCGGGAAGACTAAAGCCACGAGTGTCACTCGCCTTCGTCGAATCAAAAGAAAAACACACGAAATAGATATTTGTAATTTTACTGTCAAAAACCCATCTTCAATCTTTCACCGGTTCCACTACTTTGATTTGATCATGTCTGTTCAATTCCGCTCTCTTCTCTATTGTTCAAACAAACCCTTCTTGCCATTATCATTTTCCCACAATCTTCTAAATCACACTTCCTATACTGCACTCTGCTTCTCTCCAAACAACAAATTGAAGATCTCCAAATCCAGGTCTCTTTCTCTCTCCATTGATGTTTGGGAATTTACATTAAATGAACTGTATTCTTAAGTCTACTTTTTACAGGTCTAGCGTTGATTCTGCGGTGATTTCTAAGAAGAATGCAATTGGGTCGAGTTTCTCCAGCACGGATTTGTTCAAACTCACTTACTTAGAAGTGGGTTTTTGCTCTTCTAAAATGGGTCTCTTTTATTTAATTATTTAGTTTTTTCATTGAATTGTTATTGAATTATTTTTTTAATAGGGGAATAGCTGGTTGTGGGATGTGGGTGGGTTGAAAATTTTGGTCGATCCAATCTTGGTGGGTAATTTGGATTTTGGAATTCCATGGCTTTATGATGCAGGCAAGAAGGTCTTGAAGAACTTCCAGGTAATATTTGATAACCATTGTATGATGGGTTGTGAATTAGTGTAATGATTTAGCTCATTCTCATTGATTTTCTGATTCTAGAGCAGCTTAGTGATCTTCCTGAAATCGACTGCTTATTGATTACACAAAGCCTTGATGATCATTGCCATTTGAAGACTTTGAGGCCTCTCTCCAACATTTCCCCGGATCTTCGAGTCATTGCAACTCCGAATGCGGAAGCCTTGTTGGACCCCCTTTTCAGCAATGTAAGTCATGCTTTTCGACATCTTCATTTCTTCTGCTTGATTGTTGTCATAGTCATTATTGCTTTTGTTATGTTTATACCTTGTATTCTATTGGTGGCATGGTTTTAAAACTCGTTTTGACGTCTCGTCTCGTCTCATCATGAATGAGACCAAGTCGTCCCGGTCAACAATGAGACAATGGTCTGACTTTTGAGAAACAAATCAAGTTTGAGATGACTTGTCTATCCTAGGGCCAACGAATCAGTTTGGTATACTGATCCAATTGTTTTTAAACATGTATCCAATCTGATCGGATTAATGAATATGTGAACCAAATCCGATCCGTTTCATTTCATCCTTAATCCGAAATTATTCTGATCCGATTTGAACACATGCTTATTTTCAAATTATCAATGTTGACATTTTTTTTTTTAAATTTTAAATCATATAAAATTAAAAAAAAAAAATCCACTTTTCAACTACAAATGTAGAGGGAAACCAAAAGACTAAAATGTGTTATCTATATGTATTTATATTAAATTAATAATAATAATAAAATATTAAAATATGTTCAGATCAGATTTTTTTCAGAGCGTATTGGAGTACATCCGAATCTGATCCAAAAATCCAAATTTTCATGTTTTTTTCGGATTGGATTGGTTTGGTCCAATTCAGACATCATGTATATTTCAGATCATTGCCAGCCCTTTTGTCTCGTTGGTGGGCAATACTGAGACAAATCGGACAAGTCGCCTCAGTCTTGAACAAGATTTAAAACCATGGTTGGTGGTATTATATTGGCTGTACACCAGGAGCAATTATGAGGGTCCAACTTTTTCGGTTAACATTTTCCACAATTTTGTGACTTTTTCCCAAGGGAAAGTTTCACCTGTTGTATGGACTATAAACACATAGCCAACTTGTTTTAGGCTTCCTATAAGGAGTGTTTTCAGTTTTCTAAGACAGTGAGAAAGAAAGATTGTAACCCTTTTTTTCATGGAAATAGTGAAAGAATCATCACTCATGGACATAGGCAATCTTGCTGAACTATGTGTGTTTCTTGTTTATTTCATCGTATACATCACTAGATCTAGGTATCCGATCGCACTCTTGAATTCTATTGGTTGTCCTTTTCGTCGTACTGATAGTTTGGCACCTATTTGGCAAGGTGTGATGGCGTGGTCCCCTCCTCGCTGGGGTCTTCCACGCTATCCCTGATCAAAGAGTTATAGAGTGTAAGTTGTTAATGACTACATTGATAGTGTTTTGGTAGGGTAATAGGATTGGACTCCATAGGGTCTGTCGTAAAAGGCTTACTTTTATGCTTGAGTATAGTCTTCTTAAAAGTGAAAAATCTTTGAAATTGTCTCATGTGATGAACAACATAGGTCAGTTATGGTTTTCTTTTGTTCTTTCTCTTCCTAAGTCAATCCAAGCCATGATGAATAGATGTTGTGAAAGAAGTTCCAACTTAATTAAGCTTGTTAGACACGTGTAGTGTTGTTCCCATGTCCTAGTTTCGAACCCGCTGGAACCCATCTTGACCTTGCTAACCACTATGCTTTGCCTATAAAAAAAGATGTTATGACAACTGGTTTGCTAGGATAACATAGAATCAACAGTTGGGATTAGTTTTACCATTCTGGGAGAGCATTATATTCAATTTGAGATCTTACATTTTGAGTTTTTTAAATACAAGTTATGTTTTTTATTTAAAGAATTGATTCTTCTTTAGAAAAGGATCTTGTCATCGGGAGTGGTTCTCAACATTGGTTAGTGTGATGTTTATCCCTAGATCATAGTGTCCATATCCTCGTAATCAGAGGAACAAAAGAAAGAAAAAAAAATGAAGTGAGGAATAATTGAAGTATCTGGTTAGACTTATTATAGACAATAGATTAATAGTATGTTGAGGCATATGGAGACTGATGAGAGAAATAAAGGAGACATATGTACAACCTTTCCTTGTGGTAAAGCAAAAGATCACCTACAAGCCTCTTACTAATCATTCCTTGAACAAGAGGATACATAATTGAAAGCCAATAGTCTTATTTGTCATTTTCTTCGAAGCTCCTTAATCAGTAATGTATGGAGATTGGTGAGGGATATGAAGGAGGAACTCATTTAAAACAATTCCTTTTGGTAGAAGCGAAAGATCACTTGCAAGCCTTACTCAATTGCTCCTTGAACAAGAGGATGCAAAAGTGAAGGCTGGTAATCTGACCAGTAATTTACTTTGAAGCTTCTTAATCAACTATACTAGAGCAACCATACATAGCCAATCAACTAACCCACCAAGAGAATATGTATTTAAAGTGTCCGAGAGGGTTGAGATAGGGATACCTGGTCAAAAGAAAACATCTTTTCATTTTAACTAGTATAAAATGGTATTACCAAAAGAGAAACATACAAAGAAGGTTGAGGAGACCTAGCTAAGGGGAAGGAGAGCTAAAGAGAGAAGATATAGCAAAAAAATATAATAAAAAATGGAACAGTTAAACTAATTTTCTTTCCTAATCACAAGATCCCTACTAAAATACTTACCTTCCCAATCACAAGATCCCACTTACCCATTAAGTCTTCAAATAAAAAGCTCTAAAATTCTTTGAAGATCTTACACTATAGAAAAATGACCCTTTAATCATTTTCATTCCAAAGAGCCCAACAAACAATAAACGGAATAAACCCCCATAAGATTCTCTACTTAGATTTAAATGCCATGGGATAGTAACTTTGCAATGAAGAAAGAGCAGTCTTGGGAAGGATTCAATAAATAGGGTAGAAAAATGGGACCAAACAAGCACAGTCAAAGCTACAATGAATAAAGAAATGGTTGACAGATTTGCCTCTAGCTTTGCAAATAATGGACGCCAAAAAATTCAACTGTGCCTTCACTGCTTTGGTGGGGAAATGATTGCTTGAAGTGAATGGCAGATAGATGTCATGGTTGTCGTATGTTTGACCTCCCTCTCCCTCCTCAGTACAAAATTAATTCCACTCTTTTGGTTTTTATTTCAAATTGATGGGGTAATGCTGGAGGGGGAGGATGAGGTGAGGAATGGGGTGGTGGATTATTATAGGAAGCTTTATACTGAGATTCATGAGACTAGACCCACTCTTAGTCAGCTTTTGATAGTATTTTTCTTGAGCAGCAGTGGTGGTTAGAGATACCCTTTGAGGAGGTAGTTGGTATAAGCAATGACAGCGATGGGGCCAGATGGATTCATGACGGGTTTCTTCAATTCATATTGGGATTCTATCAAAGGGGACTTTGTGGAGGTTGTTAATGATGGTTTCTTGGACTTTGGGTCAAACTATACTTTCGTGATGCTTATTCGAAAGAAATTGGGCTTGGGGACATTTCTGACTTGAGACCCATTAGTTTAGTGAGCGCATCCTATAAGATCATCTCAAAGTTGCTGGCATAAAGGATGAAGGAGGTGCTCTAAGGAATTGTCGAGCCTGCCCAAGGTGCCTTTTGTTACAGGGAGGCAAATCTTGGACGGTGTGCTCATAGAAAATGAATGTATTGATTCTAACAGAATATCACGTGTCCCAGGGGTTGTGTGTAAAATCTATTTGGAAAACGTATATAATCATTTGAGCTAGAATTTTCTTAGGTATGTAATGGGTTTTCCCCTTTTTGTTCATCATGGTAGCTGAAGCTTTTGGAAGAATGATGAGTAAGACCATCACCTTTGGGGCTATTTATGGGTTCTTGGTAGGGATTCCATCTTTAGTTTGCAGATGATAACCTTGTGTTCCTAGACGTCTTGATCGGCCAGTTGCAGTTTCTTGGGGGCATTCTTGTTCCTTTGAAGTTGTTTCGGGATTTGTAGTCAATCTTCAAAACAGTAAAGTCTTTATGGTTGGCAACATGCCCAATATTGAGGTTCTTGCAGCAACCTTTGGTTCCATGTTACATCTCATCCCTCGTCTTATCTTGGGCTTCCATTCGGAATTGCTTATAACAATCAGTCTATTTGAAACCTAGTGGTTTAGAGGGTTGGGTCAAAAAGATCAAATCTTTGATGATTCCATCATACATGATTGAGTTGCGAAAACTTCTGGATAGATATCCTACATCTGAACAGAATTCTTTCGGGTTAAAGAATCTCTTTCTAGTTGCTCTGGAACAATTAGGAGATTCTCTAGAAGAAATACGGGGTTCTGCTTCGACAGTTATGTTCTTGGAAATTTCTCTCTCCCAAGGAATTAAGTTTACTTTGATAAAGAGTATACTTGTGAGTATTCTAGTTTATTTCCTTCTTTGTTCTCGATTCCTAGGAGTGTGGAGTAAAGCTTGTGAAGATGTTGCGTGAGTTTCTTTGGCATGATAAAGATGGGAGGTGGAATTTCAGTTTTGTGAAATGGAAGAAGGTTTGTTCCAAAAGAGTCAAGGAGATTTTGGGATTCAAAATTTGGGAAGGATGAATCGGGCTTTATTGGGCCAGTGGTTCTGGAGATTTGGAGCAAATTGAGATAGCCCTTGGAGAAAAAAGCATTCAAGCAAAGTTTGGGGAAAAGGAGATTTGCTAGGAAAGTGGTCATTCTAGATTGTTGTATGCTTGTGGGTTATAGAAGGGCATCTTTCAAGTCCTGCAAGCTTTATGAGGATTACATTTAAGATTTGTAGTGGTGACAAGATTCAGTTCTAGAAGGATCTTTTGTGCGAGTCATCTTATGGATTGGTTTCCTAACACGTATGAGTTATCTTGGTGGAAAAGAGTGCTGGTGCCCAGATTCAAGGTTATATCATGAGAAGATGTGGCTTGGGTCTTGGGTTTAGAAGAAATGTAGATGATTGGGACATTGATTCTTATCTCATAGTTGTTAAGAGTGTCTTTATTCGGTGTCTGTATAGAGAGTTTGGACATGCAGTAAGGATGGTGCCTTCTTGGTGAGCTCCTTTTGTAAGTCACTTGTCGAGGCTTCTTTTTGTCATTCTCCCATATAGCAGTTTGGGGCCTGAGAGTTCCATCCGAGGCTCCGTTCTTCATTTGGTTGGTGGTTTTGGAAAGAATTCTAACGACAGACCAGCTTGCATGGAGGGGTGTTTGTATGCTGAATTATTGCTACCTTAGCAGAAATGATAGAGAAACGACGGAGCATATTCTATTCTTATCCATTCTAATGTGGTGAAGGAAATGTGATGGTTTACTTTTGCTTTGTTTGATATCTATGTGTGCCTCCCTAGGTCTATTGAAGTGTTATTTCAATGGTGATTGCACTTGGGTAGTTAATTTTCTATGGCAAAGAAACTCATATGGAATGTAATCCCCTCTGTAGTCTGTTGGGGGATCTGGAGAGAGACGAACCAGCATATCTTCGATGCCTGCGAATGATCGTAAGATGAGATCCATATTACGATTTAGTTCGCTTGTTCCTTTGGTGTAAAATCTTCAAAGAATTCTCGGAATTATTTTTTGAAGATTTAATAAGTAGGTGGGATTGGGTTTGTAATTTATCAATCAGCGTTGGTGGGCTGGTTTTATTTCTTTTTTATTCTTTTTCTTCATCTTTTGGTTGGTTCCCCCGACCAACCCGTTTGTACTTTCTCCTTTGCTTGTTTAATAAAAGTCTTACCTATCAAAAAAAAAAAGAAAATTGTATTTCAAGTAAATGTTTGATTCAAATTGTTTATAGAATGTGATCAACATGGATGTCCCAATAAGTTGTATGGACATCCAACTACTACAATTTGTAGTTTGTACAATTAGCTTCTTGTTTGTCGAACCTATACACTTTTCAATAGCAATTAGGTCGAACCAAACCTATTCATGCATACACTTGCTGTAGAACACCCAAGAAATATGTTTGTGATAGTTTTGTTTTCTTTTTCCCTTATCTTTTCTTCCCCTTTTAAGGATATAGGGATACACATATGTCCAGGAGAATATGTCACACACATTATAATTCTTCTGTGATCGTGACTACTTAATTTCATAGTCGATACTGGTATGTGCCTAGCTATACCTACCATTGACCGAAAAATCTACGATGCCGAACTGTCTTACTATTTTCATTTTTTTATTTCTCCTCTTTTCCTTACATAATGGTCTCTGTAATCCAACCATTTGACACTGCCCATTCTTCTGTTAATGGTTGATATCTCTTTTTTGGATGGGTAGGCCAGATTTGAATCCATGACCTCAAAGTTGCTTTGCAGTAATGGTTGATATCTTGAATGCATGTTAACATTTAATCTGAGAAATTTCCAGGTTACATATTTAGAACCAGGCCAGAGCTCTGAAATTGAAGGAAAAATTGGTTCTAAAGTAAGAATCCGGGCTACCGCAGGTCCTATTCTGGGTCCTCCTTGGCAGCGTCCGGAGAATGGGTAAGTCCTTAACTTGTCTAACGACTAATCCTACATAATACTTATTTTAATAGCACTTCTGTGTATTAGTTTCACTTTATGATCAGGGCACTCTTATTCTTCTCGTTTATACTTTATGTAATCACATTTAGCACGGCTAATGTATTTCTAGGTATCTTGTAACTTCTGATCAAGGCCAGCTCACTCTTTACTATGAGCCTCACTGTGTGTATAACCAGTCGTTTCTTCAAAATGAGCATGCTGACATTGTCATCACACCAGTTATAAAGCAATTGCTGCCTAAGTTCACTTTGGTTTCTGGACAAGAAGATGCAGTTCAGCTCGCAAAGCTGCTGGGTGCCAAGTATATTAATTTCCTTCACTTTGATGGTTAACATGACATAAATTTATCCTACTGATATTTTGCTTCGATTATTGTCTCTCTTTTTTCACAGGTTTGTTGTGTCAATGAAAAATGGAGACCTCGACAGTAAAGGCTTTCTAGCGAGTATCGTTCAATCTGATGGAACAATAGAATCATTTAAAGTAAGGCTTTATAGCAGAATCATTTGAAGTAGGGTTTTCTTTGGTTGTTATCATTGAAACAAGAACAAAATGTTTGAGTATTGTGATACTATTCCACTTGTACATATGGTTATAGTAATTATTGTGACCTAACAAAGGACATGTATATGTGCCACGGTCTGACAATGATACGAAGTGTCAGTTACACTGATGCCACAAACCGGATACACTGATATATCCCTAAAGAATTATTTTAAGTATAAATTTAGAAATATTGTATTTAGGTAAGCTGATAATACATTGAAGTCATATAAACAATATATAAATAATAAATGAAAAAAAAAAAGAAGAATAATTAAGATACTTTGGAAAAGTATGTTGGCATGGTGGTCAACATGCCATATCTTAGAAGATGGAGCTTCCTTGTTACAATGATTGTAAACTGTGATGTCGAAATCATTCAATAACTCTACAGTATTACTTAATAAATGTTTGGGAGACTGATCCAATGTGGCGGACTCATTTATTCCATTCAAATTCTCATATACTTAACCTCCGACTACCAGTCCATGAAAGGACCCAAGTGGGTAGTCTCATATGCCACAGCATGCTAGACCACTGCCGGTGCTAGAAACCAACTTTTCATGAAATCTTCACAGAATTCAGATTCTTGATGTGTAAGGTCATGATGCTTAAGGGTTAGTATTGAAATTATTTAGTCTTCTGTGTTAGAAGTTTTGGTTTCCACATCATTTCACTTTGGTTATAGATCATGTTATAGTACTTGCTTCTGTAATTTCATTTTCACTTTTCACTTTTCCTTATCATTACATGTTTTCCTGTGTTAGCTTCTTTATTCAAACATTTCCTTTAATTGACAAAGTTAATGACTTTTATGTGCAGGAGCTTTTGTTAAAAGAGCTACCAGATGCCAAGGTATTAGAGCCGATACCTGGTGTGCCTTTAGAAATTTTAGCACCTGCAACTATCCCATAATGTATATCTTCCCCTTTACATGAACTAAATTCTTCTAGAACATCTATGTCTAGAAAGTTAAATCATTGTTTTTTAATTAAGTGTAGCAACTTCAATCATTTTCTTGCTCATTAGTTATAATGTATATAATCTTTCCACTTTTATGTTAAATTATGCTGAATACTTCTATAATAGGTCTGCAAGTATTATGCTGAATACTTTTATGTCTATAATTGTTTCTAGTCAATATATTTTTATATTTTTCATTTATGCTCTACCCTTGTCATCGAGTGTAATCCTCTTGGACATCTAGATCTTTTACCTCCTCTGCAACAATGTTGAGCTCCAACAAATCCCTGTCCATCTCCGCACTTCGACTTTTATCTAGATCCTAATCCGTATCCAAATTTTATTCAGTTTCTACTATGTAAAATCATATCCGAATTATTTTGCTTTTACTTAATCTGAATCCTCTGAGATTCAATTATAAACTACTTTGCCTTGGTACCCGCCCCCGCCCCCGCCCCCGCCCCCGCCCCCCAAGGCCTCTTGGCTATACTATACTGCCGCCTCCAGCAGTTCTTCCCTTTTGTCTCGGCGGAGTTGAGATGGGTTCCTACTAATTTGACGATTCTAGTCATGTTGACTTGAAAATTCTAGAACGTTAATTTTAAAAGAATTCATGTTGTATTAAAGTGGTAAAATATGATATTTTGAAAAACCTAAAAGTATAACTTTCAAAGCAATATATTATTTGGATCTAGGTGGATATGGACCTGGATTCGACTCAGATCAAGGGGCATCAAATCCTATTTGACCCATTTTTTTTATTTGGATCCTCGGATTTCAAATAAAATTCGACCCATTTTATGCATCATTTTGAAGTTTCATTTAAATATACTAGTAAAGTACACGTGCGTTGCACGTGAAATACATGTTTAATTTACATGAAACTATAAATTTTTAAATTTTTAAAAATATTTCTACCTAGTTTAGTCCATCTTAAAAAGGTTCTAAAACATTTTTTTTTTGAGAGAGGATTTCAACATTTTACCAACTACATGAGACTTTGTGGTATGCATTACAAAGATTCACGATATGATCCAAGTATGATTGCTCCAAACATGACAGAAAGTGATCCTGTCACATAAGTAATTAACTTACCTTTTAATTTGGTTGGGTCCACACGCTGGATTTTTTCCTTCAAATCAATTGTAGATGGCATGATTACTACATTTTCAATTTCAGAAAAATAAAATTTAAAGTTGGGTCACATGCTTGATTTGTCCTTCAAATCAATTGTAGATAGCATGATCACTACAATTTCAATTTTAGAAAATTAAAGTTTAAGTAATGTCTTGAATCTGTTAAAGTAATATAAACTTAACAAACGCAAAGTACCTTAATTATCACAACAGCCAATCATTTATTTTTCAGTACCTTTTCAATGCTAACAAACTCCAAATCATCCATCTTGTATTTTCATTTAATTCATTTAATTTTCTAGTACATCATAGAACACTTAAAGATACAAATTTAACAAATTTAAACATTCAAACCTAAACCTTATGCAAGACAAGGCCCCATCAAGTATTGACACTAAAACCCATCAAAATGACATAGAATATATACTATATAGAAACAAAATCATTCAAGCCAATCAAAAAAATTTATGCAGATACTATCTACTTGTTAGAATATCTATAATATATAGTATGAATATGAAGTTTTGCACCAAAATTTCATTCAGAAAGATACATGAATAAAAATAAAAAAAGACAATTTATATTAGAAGACTGTATTTTGATAATATCTTAATATTAAATAATCATAATATCCCTAATCCCTAAATTTATATAACATTCAACAATCCAAAATAAATTTAATCAAGAAAGTATTTAACTGTCTATTTTAAATCAGTAATCAATTATTTATATTTGTTATTCATAAATATTATCAATCCCCACGCATGTGAAACTTAATTTATTTCGATATTCATTTCTGAATTGTTTTGTCTGAATGTCGAAGATATATGATCTTTCCAAGCAACTTTCCAGAATACTCATGTAATTAGGGAAGTCATTCTCCTGTAAATAAAATCAAAATTGAAAAATAAGTACATTGAATTCTTATAAGATTATTTTTAAAGAAACTAAAACAATAATTGAAATTATGTATTTTCTAAATTAATATTAATTTTTTTACCTTCATCTTTCATACATCATCGACACTATGTTGCAAAAATTTTGCAGTCTCATTATTGAATAGTGTCACCCACGTCGATGTAGTCTCATCAGTAATTTTTATACGCAACATATATCTGTAAATGTAATTATTGTAAAAAAAATAGTTAAGAAATAATTGTTTGACCTAAAGTATTTTTAATATTCTTGTAAATTACCTATAAACGACGTCGATTATTATTTTGGTACATTTTGAACATTCAAAAATTTTCATTATTTGTTGTATCTTTTTATTGCATGTTTTACATGCAATATACCATGGGTCTTGTTCCTTATTTAGCTCTATTATTTTTATATTGACTTGAAATAAAGGTTTAAATACAACATACACAACAACATTTATTTTATTAAGATTATTATTATAATTTAGTAAATAGTAACAATTAGAAAAATTTTATTTGTATAATTTATACATACATGATTGGTATCTTCTGGATTAAGAGTGAATAAATCTATTAAAGTTACTAGTTCAATTTTGATGATAGGTCGATGAGCAACTTGTAAATAACAAGAATATTTTTCTTTTTCAGACAATCTTTTTTAAACTTATTATGTATTATTTTTTTATTTGAATATTAAGATAGTATAATATATATATATATATGTAATATGTAAATTTAATAAATTAGATACTAGTTCCTCAATTCAACAATTTCTGCTCTTGAAGAATTGATCTCCACAATTGTATTTTTTGTGGATGATAGAGTGATTCCTATATATTTTAAAAAAATATCAATAATAATTAGGTATGATACATAATAATGTTTAGAATTAATTAATAAGAAATTCAATCATATATAATTAACAATTTAGTGAAATATAGTAATTTATGACAAACCTTCATGTAAATTCTGAATTTTCAACAATGTTACAGCAATTACAGGATTTTCACTGATAATTTCATTAAATTTTTCACCATAAATTTTTATCAAACTACTCCCATAATGTTAAAATTACGAGAGATGGTGAAGTTCAAAGAAAAAAGAAAGAGAAATATTAGTTTAAGTATTTGTAAAATATGTTCAATGTTAATATAATATAATATAAATCATATAAATTTTAATAATTGATAATATCTTACAATGAATCCAATAATGTGATTTCTCATCGAAGAACTTTTGATCCATTAAGCTTTTTTTTTATACTAATTGATTCACCAAGTTCTGTGATGACTCCTACAATATCTATAATATGAAAATATAATTAGAGATATTTTAGTTGTAGGAATTAATATAAAGTTAATTTATATATCAATCAATTAAGATCATCAAGATAAATGAATAAACATCATATATAATTGATAGTATGAATTTTGTACCTATCAATCAATCAAATGTTTAATGCTTTGGCAGTGAGGAAAACTTTATAAAGTTATATTTGATCATATAAATATCTTATACGACATTATCGATTTCTTTCAATTTATTTTTTCTGTCGATAATGAACTCAAATTTCGTACTCCTACCGTTGTATTTTGGATTTGCTACTTTGATGGTTTCATGCGAAATGAAATAAATATTATCACATTTTAAATTTGATTTAAAATGTTCTATTGTATCATTGAACATTGTTGTCTGGATCCTATCACCTTGTTAATTCAGAAATTATACAATTATTATTTTATATTTATATATAATTTTTTATTTAAAAAAAATTATTACTAACATTTTTATAAACAAAGATAACTGTCATGACTGATCCAAATCCATTTTTGTTATTATAATGATGTGGATCTCCTACTTGTGCAAGGCGACACTTCAAATTTCAATTTATTGCATTTTGGTTCAAAGAAGTAATCATTTGATACTTTGACTCTATTGATTTGTTATTATTAGACACATCATGACCTGCAAATAACAAATATAATTATAATAATAATTAAATAAAACAATCATCATTTTCAAAAATTTAATATAACATTTAATAAAATAATTCATGTAATAATAGTTTGTTATGAGTATGCTTCTTAACATTCTACATAATATATTTTTCTTATGATGTGATTTATTTTAATAAAATTAATAACGTTGGTTGTAATCAATTAAATAAAATGTTGAGCTTACTCATATATCTCAGTATATACAATATTTTTTGTATATCCCATTTCATCATCATTTGCAGATAACGACTTTATAAGAAATCTTATTGTTGATCTGGAGACACCCCTTGACATTGTCACATAGAGTTGTCTATGTGAGAAGACTGTCTCTGATAAATATATACCAATATGTGGTATAGTTTGCCCTTGTGATTTGTTTACAATCATAGTAAATGCCAATCAGACTAGAAATTTTTTTCACTTGAATATGAAAGGATATTACTCATTTTCCACTGGATATAATGGAATGCTAGGTAGAAAGACTTCTCTTCCGATGTACTATTCAACAACGATTTCTACATGTATAACATTTTTCTCGAAATTACGACAAATCAGGCGTGTCCTATTGCAAAGTCCGTTTGATGGATCTAAATTTCTTAATAACATAATTGGACAATTGAGTTTCAAGACTAACTTGTGCGATGGGAGTCCATTAGGTGTCAGTCCATTCAAAATCTCTAACTGATAATTCTTATTAGTCTCATTTACAGTACTATCAAAACTATAGTAAATAACTTCATCGCTGGGAAAATTATTAATAACCAAATTATTCAGATCATCAACATACTCATTCTTTGTAGCCAACAATGTTCATTCTATTATATATTTTGAACAATGACCATTTTCATGTATAGAAGAAAAAATTGTATGAATAAGTTGATGCTTTGATTTCTCTTCATCTTCACATTTAATCAATATGTCATTTGAAATTTTTATAACATCTTGAGAAATCGTTTCCTCGATGCCGTCGCCAATACGTAATAGTAAATGATAAAAATCTACATTACTTTTAGCACGTATATTTGTCTTCAATTGAATTTTTTCCATCTTTGGCCATAAGTATGATTTTACTAAACTAGAATCTATTGCTTGTGTTCTTGTAGCTCGACGTACAATAGGAAGAACTTGCTTGAAATCCTCACAAAAAATAAGTACCTTACCTCTAAAAGGTAATTGTGAGTCCATAATATCTTGTAAAGTACGATCGAGAGCTTCAATTGCTAGTTTCTTTGACACAAGAGCCTCATCCCAAATAATTAATTTTGTCACTCTTATTAATTCGACGCGACTGCTTTGTTTGGGAATGCCACACATGTTCGAATAATTAACAATCAAAAGTATTTTAAATCTTGAATGTGATGTTTGACCCCCAAGCACAATTCCTGCAGTTACACCCGATGTTGATGTAACTAAAGCAATGTTATTAGTTGATCTCACACGAGCAAGTAATGAACGATATAAGAAAGTTATCCCAATCCTGTCTGGTCCATCAACAAAGAAGACATCACTTTTGTTACGATTGATTCTAGCAATGATAGTAGTAAAAACATCCAATTGGTCCAAATTAAGAAGGTCACATGCAAGAAGATCATCTGGTGGTGTGAATACTACCATTTCATCTTGTATATATTTCAATTGACTGATTCCATCATTGCTTAGCAAGTTGAGTATTAGCAAATCATAATCTTTAACTTTTTTCCCATACTTTCAAGAAAATTATTTATATCCTTCAATACTTCTCAACTTAGATATTCAAATGGTAGGGCAGCAGACTTACAATAATCTTCAGATATAGATTAAATAAAAATTTCTCATAACAACTTGACGTTATTTGGTTCACAATACGCTAATATTGTAACAAATAGTTTTCGAAGTGCAAATGGCATATGATATAATACTCTTAATTCGCATATATAAAAAGAGTTACGACGTATTCAAGCTCGTCAGCGAAATGCTAGGATGGATGACCATAGCAGAGTTGAACTACTAAAGAAAAGGATGATGAATTATTATAGAACCAGTGAAAGAATTCAGAATATTGATCGCAATAACGACGATATATTAACAATGAATAGACAAAGCATCATCTTGTCCAACTCTTCTCTAAGGACACCCTTCCGAGGTGTACTCTCATATTATTCTAAGTATAATAATATCCATGTTCCTAATAAATCTTAAAAATTGACAAATGATAAATAATAGATAAATTAATCAATTTTTCTAGATGTATATAGGTAGTACAACAAAAAATAAAAATATTATTACACATTCTTTAGAAGGTGATACCAAACACATGAAAAAGAGAATGGTACCAAAGTTTAAGGAGGTAAATATTGTTGTGCTATAAAGTTGAAATTTGCATCTCCATTATTTTGTTGTTATAATGGCAAAGTGGTATTAAATATAAATCTCATACCTATGGAATTGTTCAACTTGTTTACTTCTCAAATAGATGAATCTAAGGAATTTCAAGAATTTGTCCGTGCTTATAATAGTGTTTTCACTTTCACATCAATAAGTGCTAAACTAGACAAAAAACTGACCAACAATAAGGGTGGTGTATATACTTTCAAAGTTCAGGGTCAAGTCTTTCATTATATACCCAGTTTGATACCAACTGATGGACATGCTAAGTTTCTTCAATTATATTTCTATGATACTGAAAATGAGGTTATGAATAGAACACACCATCTTCCAATTTTAAAACTTCAAATCATAGAAAAATTAATATCAATCCTCGATATGAATCTGTATTCTATGTTCTTAAGGAGTTTAAGGAGTCTATCATCGTTAGAAGATCATACAATCATAATCAAAAGAGATTGTGGTTTAGATCAATGTGTTTACAATGCTCCATCTATTTCACAAGTTGCTGCGCTATGGGTTGAGAAAAATAATTTAGAGGGGAGATATGCAAGGGAAATAATGGTGCATGGTCATAGAGGAAATTCATATAAAGTACAACCATATTATGGTTGTTACGACCCATTACAATATCCTCTATTGTTTCCTCTTGGCAAAACAAGGTGGCACCAAAGAATAAACAAGTCTAAGGGAAATAAGAACAATGCATGTTCTGAGTCTTCAATATCGCATATTACACAACCAATATCTGAAAATTTTGATGAAGTCTTATGTAAAAAACTAGGTACCTATTTTAAAATTTCCAATTATAAATTTTGAATTTTAGCATAATTAAATTTTGAATTTTCACTTATGTTTACCTAAATAAATTAATACAAGTCTCTGTTATAGATACCGTCAAAGAAGCTGCCAAATGTGTCTCTTGTAGAGAATACTATTGCCACCTATTTCAAATAAGAAATCATCTTAGAATAGTATTATTATACAATGGACGTCTATTTCAACAATTTGTGGTTAATATGTATATCAAGATCAAGATAACAACACTTGAATTCTACTACAAATATCAAGATAAAATTTGTTCTGAATTATATCAAGGTATAGTGGATAGTGTGACTATTGGTGAAGTCAGGGGTGATAACGTGGGAAAAAGAGTTGTGTTCCCTACTTCATTTGTTGGTGGTTCTCGTGATATGCATCAGCGATATTTAAATGCAATGGTTTTTGTACATCGTTTTGGCAAGTCTAACATTTTTCTCACAATCACATGCAATCCAGAATAGGAGGATATAACTTCAAGATAAAGACCTTCAAAAAACCTTTCAATAGATCAGATCTAACAACTCATGTATTTAGATCAAAGATCAAAGACTTGAAGAAAATATTATTCAAGGATTAGATATTTGGACAAGTTGTTGCTCATGTTAATGTTATTGAATTTAAAAAAAGAGGTCTACCGCATGTTTATTTCTTGATTATCTTAGAAAATACAGATAAGGTGTTGACCCCAGCAGATTATGATGAAATTGTTACGACGGAAATATCAAATCAAGATATGAATCCCGTACTTTATGTGAGAGTCGTAAAGCAAATGATGCATAGTTCGTGCGACAATTTGAGGAAGAGTTCCTCTTGCATGATACAAAAAAAATCTAAATTTCATTATCCAAGATCATTTTATGAAACAACTGAAGTCAAAGATTCTTATCCTATTTATCGAAGAAGAAATAATGGGCGTTAAGTAGAAGTTCGAAAAGTGTATATCGATAATAGATGGGTTGAGCCTTACAATCCATACTTCTTTAAAGGTATAATTGTCACATAAACGTTGAAGTTTGCTCAAGCATATCTGCTATTAAGTACTTATATAAGTACATTTACAAGGGGCATGATCGTATAGCCATATATATAGATTAAAATGGTTCTAAGGCAAGGGTTGATGAAATTCAAAATTATCAAGATGCTCGGTGGGTTTCTCCACCAAAAGCAAAGTGGAGAATATATGAGTTATATATAAATGAAGTTTACCTATCCATTACAGTTCTGCAATTACACCTACCAAATCAGAATTTTGTCACATATTAGAAAAATAAAAACTTGACACAGTTACTTCGTGAAAATCTTATAGCACGAATGATGCTAACAGAATTCTTCAATATTAATGTCAATGATCAAGATGCTCGACAATATCTTTACAAAGAATTTCCTAAACATTACATCTGGAAAAAAACCTCAAAAAGTTAGAGTAGGAGAAAATCGAAACATGCGATTGGTCAAGTTAGTGCAGCATATCCATCTGAAGGTAAAAGGTATTATTTGATAATGCTTTTAAACCATGTACGGGATCCGATATCATATGATTATTTGTTTACTATAGATGGAATTCCATTATAATACTTTTCGAGAATCTGCTCAAATACATGGTATTTTGGATAATGATAATGGTCATTTTCATTATATGAAAAAAGCAGTATATAGTTTAGAATTAATGTAATTAAAGTATGATTAATAGTAGAAGAATCTAATGGAAGTTTATTACTTATGTTGCTCAGTTGAAATTTTATAATATTATTTTTTAACAAACATAAAATCAATAACTAAGAAATATTTAATATAATTGTGTTATAACATATAATAACATATAACATAAATAAATGATAAATGTTGACATAGTGAAAGCGCCCTCGATCCGCGGGGTGCGCGGATCCACTTTTGACCCTTGAGGTTTGGGAGTCGCCACCTAGTTATTATGGTCTAGGAACTAAACTGACTCTAAAACGGATAATGAACTAATCTACTATAGAAAATCTGAATCCGGGGATCATGTTACGGGGTTCGAAGGTGTTAGGTACCAACCCCGCCCAGCCATTACCGGTCTCTACTTATCCAAAATAAATCTACATCGCTAATGACAAACCTAGATTAAAAAATAATGAAAAAAGCTTACTTACGATCTGCAAAAGTGCTATTCCCTCAGATCTGGTGAAAATGGCTCCTTGTACCGTATTCCTTACTTCGTTTTATCTCCGGATCTGATTTTTGATCTCCGAGGTAAGGTATCTCTTTCTTGGATCTGGGTGCTTCGAATTTGTTGTAGATTTTTGGGATGTTTTTGGGTGTTTTTTAGGCTAAAATCGAAGTAGGGGTGTTAGGTAAGGAGTTGGGGCTCCAAAATTAAGGTTTTGGGGAGGTTGTGGAGGCTTCTTCACCTACTTTTTCTAGGGTTTTTTCTTTGATACGAAAATAGGGTGTGGAGGCTCCTATTTATAAAGTTTTTTAGGAGAATTAGGGTTTGATTAGGGTTTCTTTTAGGGTTTCAATTAGGGTTTAGACTTTTGTCTCATGAGATGGACTTAGTCTTTAGGGTTTTGACTTAGGGTTTTGACTTTAGTCTTATGAGATTGACTTGATTAGTTTAGATTAGGGTTTTGATTTAGGGTTTTGACTTTAGTCTTATGAGATTGACTTGATTAGTTTAGATTAGGGTTTTGATTTAGGGTTTTGACTTTAGTCTTATGAGATTGACTTTAATACTTGACTTTAGTCTTACTTAATTGACTTTAATTTTGACTTTAGTCTTATTTGATTGATTTTAATATCTTGACTTTAATCTTGCTTGATTGACGTTAAATTTTTGGAGAACTCCCCTCTATTATATCTTTAGTCTTAGAGAAATATCTTGCGAACCATCAACAATTTTTCTTGAAAGCCTGATTGATCAATTTTTTGATTTAAATTTTATAATTAATTTTATTAATATTTTAATTTACATTATTTAATGATTTATTTATTAATTTCGAAAATTTTAATTATTAAAATTGTGAAATTACCATTTTACCCTCGGAGAGGATTTTTTACGTTTTAAGTCGTTTTTCTATGTTCCAGGATGTTTTGGAATCAGTTTTTCGTAAGGAATTCAATGGGAATGTTGGTTTTTATCATTTATGAAATTTTTTTGTGTGAAATGGTTGTGAATTTTATGAGGGGTATTTTCGTAATTTTGTTGAATTTTGTCAAAATTGGCGAAGTGGTTTACTTGATTTCGATTTGTCGTTTTATGTATTTGAACAAATTTTCCTAAGCGTAATGTAAGCTCTAAGGTTGTTTTGATGTTAGGGGTATTTTGGTAATTTAGTCATTTTTAGTGATTCTTATCGTAAAGCTTCTTTTTGGTCTGCAATATAATGATTTCTACGTTTCTGGGATCGTATTTTCCTAGCGTAGCGTGGTTTCTAAGATTTTCTCAGTTCAAGATACCTCATCCGGATTTCTGAAAACACATCTGGTGACAAAATAAAGCACTGGAATAAACATCCATCATTGGGAACTTTTGCGATCGGATTGACAACTTGATTAATCAGGCGGATGCAAAAATGGGGTGTCTACAGATGCCCCTCTTTGGCAGAGGGTTGAAGCAAACTAGATAGCAAATCTATTTTGGTAGATAGTGTGATATCCGAATGCCAAAGCTAGTGACAGTTCATTTTGCAGCCTGATTTAGCAATTCGTTGGGGTATTCGGATCTTTGAGCGTAAAACTCTCTCCGAACTAGAAAAATGTCAGGTCCTTAAGCGCGAACTCTCACTGGCAGTGTCAGATCCTTGAATTTTAGAAAATTCTCCTTGACTGATGTAACAACTGTGCAAGTGTGTGGGCTCAAAATCTGAGATAGATTTCAAAGAGTTTGAGTTGGAAATGAGTCAAATCTAAGCACTGAGCATAAACTGAGCATAATTCCAAGAAAACCCTTGGCGGCATCTGAGCATAATTCCGAGAAAACCTTCGGCGGCATCTGAGCATAATTCCAAGAAAACCCTTGGCGACATCTGAGCATAATTCCAAGAAAACCCTTGGCGGCATCTGAGCATAGTTCCGAGAAAACCCTCGGCGGTATCTGAGCATAATTCTAAGAAAACCTTTGGCGGCATCTGAGCATAGTTTCGAGAAAACCCTCGGTGGCATCTGAGCATAATTCCAAGAAAACCCTTGGCGGCATCTGAGCATAGTTCCGAGAAAACCCTCGGCGGCATCTGAGCATAATTCCAAGAAAACCCTTGGCGGCATCCGAGCATAATTCCAAGAAAACCCTTGGTGGCATCTGAGCATAGTTCCGAGAAAACCCTCGGCGGCATCTAAGCATAATTCCAAGAAAATCCTTGGCGGCATCTGAGCATAGTTCCGAGAAAACCCTCGGCGGCATCTGATTCTGAGAAAACCCTCGGCGGCATCTGAGCATAATTCCAAGAAAACCCTTGGCGGCATCTGAGCATAGTTCCAAGAAAACCCTTGGCGGCATCTGAGCATAGTTCCGAGAAAACCCTCGGCGGCATCTGAGCATAGTTCCAAGAAAACCCTTGGCATCTGGCTGAGTAAAACTGAGAATGAAGGAATAAATCTGGGAAATAATGAATGAAAATGAAATCTGGAAAAGAGGGGTTGAATCCGGGAATGAATAGATCTAGGACAGAATGGATGCCCTATCTCCTATGTGAGATCTAAAATGCATGTGTTTGAACCTCAAGAGTTTTTCGAAAAAACTGCTATCAAGAGGGTAACCTTAAGTTTGGAGTTCTCATTATCTTTTAGGATTAACATTGTTCAAAAACAAAATGTCCCTAGTATGACAATAAACATGGCATTGAACACATCATTAAAAAATGCCCTTGGTATAAGGGGGGAAATTATATATTTAGAGGAAAAAGAAAAATGCCCCTTGTATGAAGGTTTGAAATATTTGATTATCACAAGCGCAATAAAGATCCAACTTTTAATTTTGATTAATTTTATTGAAGATTTTGAGTCAGGCTCAAGAGAACAAAATATTTCCTTTTGAGACTCATCATAGAATTCACCCTTCTCTCTATTGGTTCATTTGGGGAAGTAAGAATTTTCAGATCGATCGTAGACAAGGTACTTGTAGCTTCTGAGTCTATGCCTGGTTTAAGCTGAGTATTGAACTTGATTATTCGGACTTCTGATGTTTTAGCTCGAACTGCTCTCAGCTTGGGATTTTCTTTTGTTTTTTATTTTTATTTTTTTTATTTTTATTTTTTATTGTTCTAACTTTTGCCTAGATCGCCTTTCCAGGTTTTCAATCTACCGAGCTTGCTCTAACTTTTGCCTAGATCGCCTTTTCAGGTTTTCGATCTAGCGAACTTTTTTTTTTCTTGGCTCTGATTGTTGCCAAAGTTGTCCTTTCAGATTTTCAACTTTGCGAGCTTGCCTTAATTTTTGCCTAAGTCGCCATTTCCGGGTTTTCAACTTAGCAAGCTTCTTCATTTTTTATTTTTTTATTTTTTTCTTCTCCTCTGAAGTTCTAGAATCACTGTCTGATCATGCTTCGCTACCCTCCTTGACTTTTTCACACGGTACTTAGGAGGACTTTTATAGGTAGGCTTGGGACTAGGCATAAAAAGAAAGGAATTTTGAGGCTCAAAAACCCAAATGCCCCTTGTGTGGCATTTCATTTAAAATTTTTTCATAAATTTTCTTCCCCATTCTTTTGAATTTTGCTTTTTAGACTTTTTCTTTGTCGGGGAATCTATTTTTTTTATTTTGGTGTGGTCGGGCCTGAAGTAACTTCTCAGGTTGCCTACGTACCCCAAATTTTTGGGATCAGACCAAAACGTAGTTCGGATTTTCCCTCCCCTAGGTTAGGTGATCAGGCTAAGAAATAAAAGGCACAATTTTTCTCTTTTTGAACAGGTTGCAAAGGGGTTGAGAAAGGAGATAAAGAATTAGGTAATAAGAAAATTGATTCGGCCAAAAATGGCCTCCTTAAATGTAGTACCGTTTGATTTGGTCAAGGTTGGTTGGTTCTGGTAACTCGATTCCATCATGATCTTGAAGCCTGACAGCTTTTCCTAGTAGTATCTCCTTGATGATGTACGGACCTCCCCAATTTGGTTTGAACTTCCCTCTAGGGTCAAAGATAGGTGCCCGATTCTCTTTGAGTACTAAATCCCCGACTTGTAAGTGACGAACCTTGATCTTTTTATCAAATGCACGGGCAACTCTTCTTTGATAAGCTTGCACGTGATACAAAGCTCTCAGTCGTTTTTCTTCAATCAAATTCAATTCTTCATACCGCTGGCGAACCCAATCTGTTTCTGACAACTGACTTTCCAACAAGACCCTCAGAGATGGAATTTCCATTTCAACTGGCAAGACTGCTTCCATGCCATACACTAAGGAGTAGGGAGTAGCTCTAGTAGAGGATCGAATTGAAGTTCGATATGCCCATAGTGCAAATGGTAGTTTTTCAGACCAATCTCGATGTGATTGACACATTTTCTTTATGATAGTTTTAAGATTCTTATTAGCTGCTTTGACTGCTCCATTAGTTTGAGGGCGGTAAGGAGATGATTTGTGGTGTGAGATTTTAAACTTTGAACACAAAGTAATAACCTCAGCTTTGAAATGTGACCCGTTGTCAGAAATCAGTTCTGAAGCTACCCCGTACCGGCTAATGATGTTCGTTTGGATAAATTTTGCACATCGAGATGCAGTGAGGACAGCATAAGACGCAACTTCGACCCACTTAGTAAAATAATCGATAGCAACCAAAATGTATTCATGCCCATTTGATGCTTTAGGCGATATTTTACCAATAATGTCGATTCCCCAAACTGAGAATGGCCATGGTGAAGTCAGACCAACTAATCGAGAAGGTGGCACACGAATGAGATTTGCATGTATTTGGCATTTGTGGCAGGTCTTGACCATGTGATGACAATCTGTTTCCATCGTAGGCCAGTAGTACCCTTGTCTCATAATTTTCTTAACTAACATTTTCCCACTCATGTGAGGGCCGCATTCTCCTGAATGTAGTTCAACCATTATCTGTTCAACTTGATCTTCATCGACGCACGACAAATGAATCCCATCATAAGACCTTTTGTACAAACTTACTGCACACAGGATGAATTGAGATGCTAATCTTAAAAGGGTTTGTCGTTCCTTCCTCGATGCTTCTTCTGGAAATTCTTGTTTTTCCAACACCTTTTTAATATCTGTGTACCACGGCTTTCCATCGGGTAGTCGAGTAGCAATATTGATCTGACAACAATATGCAGGTTTGTCTATGACTTCAACAATGATCGGCCTCAATTCCATGCCAGGGGGTAAATGGATCATTGAAGATAGAGTGGCTAACGAGTCAGCAAATCTATTATCTTCCCTTGACACGTGTTGGAACAGAATAGCTTCAAACTTACTCACTAAGTTTAACAAATACGCATGATAAGGCTTCAGTTTTTCGTCCCTAGTCTTCCATTCTTCCGATGACTGGTGTATGACGAAGGCTGAATCCCCAAAGACTTCGATTTCTGTAATGCCCAGATTCAACGCAGCTTCAAGTCCAGCAATGCATGCCTCTTATTCAGCTGTGTTATTGGTATTAGAGAAAGCTAACTTAATAGCAATCGAAACGTGACATCCTTCCGGAGAAAACATGACTGCCCCTATTCCATACCCATTCTGATTGGCGGCTCCACGAAATACAACTGCCATGTTTGGTTCTGAGGCTCTTCTTCAACATGTAAGATATTCTCATCTGGAAACTGATCAATAGGCCTTGTTTCTTCTACTACCGGGTAATCTGCTAAGTATTCTGCCACAGCTCTCCCCTTGATAGATTTCTGTGTAACGTGCGTGATGTCAAACTCTGATAACAACAATAACCATCGTGCGGTTCTCCCTGTCAGTGTCGATTTCTCGAAAAGATACTTGAGAGGATCCATCCGGGATAACAAGATAATTGAGTGAGATAGCATATAGTGTCGAAGTCTCTGAGTAGCCCATACTAGTGCCAAACAAGTTTTTTCTAAGGCTGAATACTTTCGTTCATACTCTAACATCTTCTTACTGATGTAGTAGATAGCCCTTTCTTTGCGAGTATCTTTGTCATACTGTGCCAACATGCATCCCATAGCTTCTTCTGTGACTAACAGATAAAGAAGAAGTGGTTCACCCAGTGTGGGTGGAACCAAAATAGGCAGGTTCAATAGATACTCCTTGACTTGGTCGAAGGCCTTTTGACATTGCTCATTCCAAACTGTTGGTTCATTTTTCTTGAGAAGCTTGAAAATAGGTTCGCAGACGTTGGTGAGTTGAGGGATGAATCTGCTGACATACTGGATTCTGCCTAAAAAATCTAGAAATTTCCTTTTCGGTTTTTGGAGGTGGCATCTCTTGGATGGCTTTAATCTTCACAGGGTCTACTTCAATCCCTCTTTGACTGACCACAAATCCCAACAATTTTCCAGAAGTTACTCCAAACACACATTTCTGCGGGTTGAGGCGGAGTTTGTGCTTTTGAATCCTTGTGAGAAATTTTTCTAACGCAGCAACATGCCCCAGTCGTTCTTTGGACTTGACTATCATATCGTCTACATAGACTTCAACTTCCTGGTGTATCATGTCATGTAGTAGAGTCGTGGCTGCTCTTTGATAAGTGGCTCCGGCATTCTTCAGACCAAAAGGCATAACCTTGTAGCAAAAAGTTCCCCACTGTGTGATAAATGATGTCTTTTGCATATCTCGAGGATCCATTTTTATCTGATTGTACCCCGAAAAACCATCCATGAAGGACAATAAAGCGTGCCCTGCTGTACTATCTACTAGAACGTCTATGTGTGGTAAAGGAAAACTATCCTTTAGGCTTGTTTTGTTTAGATCTCTAAAGTCCACACACATCCTGACTTTTCCATCTTTCTTCGGCACCAGGACGACATTGGCAATCCACTCAGGATATTCTACTACTTCCAAGAATCCAGCGTTAATCTACTTCGTAACTTCTTCTTTTATTTTCAGAGTCCATTCCGGCTTCATACGTCGAAGTTTCTGTTTAATGGGTCGAGCATCTGCATATAACGGAATCCGATGTTGAACAATGTCTGCGCTTATTCCCGGCATATCCTCGTAAGACCACGTGAACACGTCTTTGAACTTTCTGAGCAAGTCTACTATCCCTTTGCGTTCATCGGGGGATGATGTGATCCCAATCCGAATCTCTTGAGGACTTTCTTTTGTTCCGAGATTGATAACCTCTACTTCCTCCATTGGAGGTTGAGCCCGACGTTCATTTTCTTGTTCAACTAATTTGATTATCTCGTGGGGAGGTTCTTCGTCAAAAGATTCTCCCTCTGAAGTTAGATTATTAGTTAAATTATTATTGCGCTCGGGGTAATCAAGAATTTCTTTCATTTCATTAAAAGGAGATGGGGTAACAGGACTCATTGCCGACTTGACAGACTCACTTAACTTAGCAGAAATAATGGACTTACTTGACTCAGCAGAAATAAATGACTCATCTGGCATGTCAGACTGAACAGGACTAAGGGGACTGACAGACCCAGTCTTGACATGCAATACAAGACTAATTACATGATAGCTGGAAAGACACCCTACAGCAGGTTTGATTGCAGACTGAGTATTTGGGATCCCCTTCTCAGTTGACAACACCAAGACACTGTGATCTTCAATGAATAACTGATCGATGTTGAGGGAGTCTAGATCGAACTGTCAGTCTTCAATTTTCTTCTCTTCAGCTTCTGTGTTTGCTTTCTCTTCAGGCCAATTCATACCAATGAAAATCTCAAACCCCGGCAGACGAGTACCTGTGATGTGGTCAATGAATGGCTCGGGGAACCCACAGTAACAGAAATCTTCTCCTTCCTTCATGAAATAGCCATTAAGGGTCTTACGATAAGGCTTCATTTTGATGAGATCCGTAGTGCGTCTTTGCCTTTTCGCAATTGCCTTGTCTCGCTTTGTCTTCCAGTATTGGGCCCAATCTTCATTAGTAGACTTATATCCTAGTCCGAATGTGCCGATGACCTCTTTAATCACTGGTGCCTCTTTAATACCTTGTTGCCTGCGACCTAAGCCCATACCAGGGAAAAATCTCATTTTCTTGAATATATTGGCCATATTGCAGTTAGAAGTATTTTCCATTGGAAAATATTCTTTCATGGCTTGATCCCATTGGACTGAGTATATTTTCTCAAACTCGAACCCACTGAGCTCTACTCGCTGTTGTTCTGGCTGAATCTCAAGCAGCGGCTCATCCTTAGCTTCAGTACTATTTATGATCCCTACAATTTCAGCATCTCCATAGAGAGTGATCACTAGCCCATCTCTGATAAACTTGACCTTCTGGTGTAGCGTGGAAGGTATGACTTTGATTTGGTGTAGCCACGGTCCTCCTAATAACAGATTAAAGGAGGACTGGATGTCTATGACCTGAAATTCTGCCAGAAATTCAGCTATGCCCGTGGACAATCGAAGGTGTAGAATTCCCAGTAAGTCCCTTTTAGTGTTATCATAGGCCCTAACCTCTTGATTAGTGGGCTTGAGATCTTCAATTTTAAACCCAAGGCAAGTGGCGGTCTTCAAAGGGCAAACATCCAATGCACTCCCATTATCGATCAATACCAGAGGTACCCTCATCCCGTTACAGTCAACTGTGATGTGCAATGGCTTAGTGTGGTTTGCTCCTTCCTTTGGGAGATCGGAGTCCGAGAAGGATAAGATATTTTTCACATAGGTCGCCCCTACTATGTTGGCCAGCTGATCTGGAGAAGTGTCAAGAGAGACTTGGGTTGTACTTAATGCTTTGAGAACAGTCTCCCTATGGGCATTAGAAGCCATAAGTAAACACCAGACTGAGATGTTGGTTCCTGATTTCTTCAATTGCTTGATCACGGAGTTATCTTCTTCAATATTTTCTATGATAAGATCTTCTCTTTCTTTTCTTGCCAGGGCTACCGGATTATCAACACAAAGTTCTTGTGGCTTAAAAACTCTTCCCCCTCGAGTCATATGCCTAACTTCATCACAAGAGAGAGAGTAGGGCTCATCTTCTTCAGTCAACAAGTATGGATCTTCATCTGTCAAAGTTACAGGACTTTTCAAGTTCATCTGAGCCAACAAGTAACTGGTGAATGCGGTACTACTGTATCGAGGCGGGGATAAACAATATGTATCATCTGAGATTAAATCAAATGGTTCACAATTTGTGGTGAAAACCTCATCAGTGAAGGCTATCCCGGCAAGGGGTAACTAGGCGGTTTGCCTTGGATGGGATGGATAAGAGAGATAGGGTCGAATGGTAATGGTGTGTGAGAAACCATATTCAAAGTTGGTGGGGGTTGATAGGTAGGTAGTGGATTACTGGTGACATTCGGTGGGCTAGGGATTGTGACCTTTTTGTTGTCTATCAGGTTTTGAATAGCATGGCGTAAGGTAATACATCGATCCGTGTGATGGCCAGAGTTTTGATGGAACTCGTAGAACAAGTTAGAATTGTGTCCAGCTGGCAAGGGATTAGGTAGAGGTCGGGGTTGGATAAGGGTAAGAAGCCCTTTTTTCACCAATTTGTGAAAAGCTACAATGAGACTCATCCCTAGATTGGTAAATTGACGCGGAGTTCGAGGTTGACTTGGGTGAGTCTAGTTATTAGTTCGGATTGGGGGTTGAGCTGGGGTAGCTGATGTGTTGGCTATGTAGACATGGTTGGTGCTAGGTTTAGAAACATAGGGTTTCTTAAGCTTGTTATCTGAGGGGTTAAAGAGAATCCCAGAGGCAAATGCATCCTCGAGTTGGCTTCCGGCTTGTAACAATGACTCGAAAGTAGGGAGATATTGGGCCACTAAGTGTTGAGCATATCCTTGCGAGAGGTTCTTTAGGATAATCGCTACTTGTTCTTTCTCTGACGGTCTATCCCACATTTGGGCAGCCTTGGCCCTCCAACGACCAATGAAATCAGTAAATGTCTCCCCATTTCTCTACTTAGTTGCTTCCAAATCCCTTCTTGAGGTCTCAATCTCGGTACTGTGCTTGTACTGATGCCAGAAAGTCTTTGACATGCTCTCCCAGGTGCCCACAGTAACTGGATCTTGAGACATTAGCCAGCGTAATGCTGATCCTGATAAAGTTCTCTGAAACATAACTCGTTCTAACCGACTGGACTTACGACTCCAACTAGGAGGTGGACGCTTGAGTTTGGGCGCAATGATAATCCTATATGACCCCATCAAAGGTAAATTTAGTTAATTTCAGTATTACCCTCTTGATAACATTTTAAGGAATCATTTCATTGAGGTTTGTACATCAATCCATTGATTAATCCATTCACATAATGAACATTCAAAGAAGAAATCAATATTTGTTTGAAAGAAAAATAACTTTATTGAAAATGATTGACAAATAAATGTCTTAAATGTCTTATTAAAAACATCTTTCAACAAATTTGACTTGAACTATTTTTACATGGACGCTTGGCTTTGTCTTGACGGTCATCAGGATTGCTGTCAGGCTTGACCCTCTTGGCTCTAACAACTAGCTCTTTGAGTTCTGTTGGCCCGTCTGGATACCCTAAGGTGCGCCTGTTTCAAGCTTTCTCAATGAGGTGTACTAACTTTTCAGTCAATGGCTCGGGGGGAAAGAAGGCTTTGTGCTGAGGTAAAGATAACTCTGTAGGTACGTCATATTGTTCTGGGATCAGATTAGGATGGTAAAAAGATGTTTCTTCTAAACCAATCAGACGTACATAGTATGATCCTTTGGTTCCTAGAACAGGGGGATCAGTCATCCACCAAGGACACCTAAAACCAATATGACAGGCAAGGCGAGAGTCTAACCATTTGCTCCAAGCTTTGAGTGAGTTGTGACGCACTAACAGGTTTCTCTTGGAAAAGTGTTTTGGCCCATATTCGAGGTTTGAGGGAACCTTTACGATTTTGAGACGATCACAAAGCCACATATAGAGTAAGTAGGGGTTTCCTTTGAAGCTTTCCCGCTCACCATTTTTTATGGCATCTAAACCTGAGAAAGTTTCAGCTAGGATGAGAGGTACTGGGTTGGCTTTCCTTGAGAGTTATGAGGCTATATCTATGAAGGACTCAGGGATAGTTTGACCATCACTATTGGAGGTTAGCATGTATTGGGCTAGGATTCCTAAGCACAATCGATAATCTCTAGTAGCTCGCCAGGCTTCAGGTTTTACATTGATAGGGTGGCTGCGGGAGCGATATGGACCCAGCAAAGGTACTAAGTCTAATCTCCCGTTATGAACTAAGGCCTTGGCTTCTTCCTTGGAAATGTTTAGTCCTGTGGCGAGTTCACCAGAATATCCGGTCTTCAATGAGGGCCTGACTAGAGGTCCTGAAGTGGATATCCTCATGATGCCACAAAAATCCTCGTGAGTGGGGCACAAATGCATATACCCCATATGGAATATATGAAGGTGGGGGTTCCATCGCTTAGCCATAGCGCGTAAAAGGTTCCAGTCTATCTCAAATTCGTGGAAGTAGAGGGCACTCCTCAACATGAATCTCCCAAAATTGATCTTTTCTACTGGGTGCATCCCTACGACGGTTGTTTTGACTAACTGATCAATTGGGTTATCGCCTGCGGCTAACATCCTGGTTTGACACAAAATGGTATTTTAGTTCTCTTTCAAGGTCCATGTAAAAATATCAATCTTTATTTTGAGAAAATATTTTCATTTTGAAAAATCTTGTTCTTATGGAAAATATTTTTTGGAAAATATCTAGAGAATAACACTTTTTCTGGAAAATACTTCCTTTGAAAAATATTTTCTCTGGAAAATACTTTCCCTTTGTAAACCATTTTTTTTCTTTTGAAAATTTGATTTCTATTTAAATGGCCCGGTCTATCATGATTGTTGGATCGAGATGAACTGGGTCATTATTGAATTTTTGCAAGAAACGGATTCCTTATCGGGTTGGTGCACCCATTTTAATTTTCAAAGAAAATAAAATTTTTGATCCTTGAGGACAACCATATACTTTGGTCTCATCATTCACAGCACTCGCATACATTCATCAATCAACAGGTTCCAATCAATAAACAACCCGGGAACACCCACGATAAGTTCGAGTCGTGACCTACTGGGAAGGTTTCTAGACTCTAAGCTTACTACGTGCAATGCATTTTTATCTGGCCATCTTTGCCCAAGCACACCTATTTACCTCTCGATACATGGTGACTTGGTTTGATATATCGTATATGTGATAATCTAAAACCTCAATTCACTTCTCTGAAGTAAAAAATAACCAGTTTGATCTCCAGTTGAGAGGTGGCGTACAATGCTGAGCAAGGGCCCACTTAAATACCTCTCGTCTAGAATAGACGTAGTCTATCCCCCTCGTACAGTAGGGTACAACAGGGCAAGATCTTGCTTAGGCACCGGTTTTGACCAAGAAGTGCAATTGATATACTTAGATTATCTTTTAGACCTACGGGTACGAGTCAAGAATTGTAGCTTTCATAAATGGTTTGGCATCCCACTGTAGACACCCCATTTTTGCATCCGCCTGATTAATCAACTCGTCAACCCGATTGCAATGATTCCCAATGATGGATGTGTATTCCATTGCTTTATTTTGTTATCAGATATGTTTCAGAAATCCAGATGAGGTATCTCGAACTGACAAAACTTAGAAACCACGCTACGCTAGGTAAATACCACCTCAGAAACATAGAAATCATCATCTTGCAAACCAAAAAGAAGCTTCACGATAAAAATCACTAAAACTATCAAATTACCAAAATACCCCTAACCTCAAAACAACCCTAGAGCATACGTTACGCTTAGGAAAACTCATTCAAACACATAAAACAACAAATCGAAACCAAATAAATCATTTCGCCAATTTTCACAGAATTCGACAAAATTACGAAAATGCCCCTCATAAAGTTCACGACCATTTCACACAAAAAATTTCATAAATAACACAAAATAATATTTCCATTGAATTCCTTACGAAAAATCGATTCTAAAACATCCTAGAACATTAAAAACCGACTTAAAACGTGAAAAGTCCTCTCCGGGGGCAAAACGGTAATTTCACAATTTTCATAATTAAAAAATTCTAAATTAATAAATAAAACATTAAATAATTAAAGTGAAACATTAATGAAATTAATTTAAAAATTTGAACATAAAAAATCAATTAATCGGACTCTCAGGCAAAATTGTTGAGGGTTCGTGAGATATTTCTTTAAGGACCCCTCCATTTGGGGGTCCAAAGAATTAAATAAATAATGGAAGGGGGTTCTCCAAAAATTAAAAGTAAATCAAGCAAGACTAAATTCAAGGTAGTAAAGTCAATTAAGTGAGACTAAAGTCAAAATTAAAGTCAATTAAGCAAGACTGAAGTCAAGATATTAAAAGTCAATCAATTAAGACTAAAATCAAAACATTAAAAGTCAATCAAATAAGACCAAAAGTCATAATAGAATTCTAATTAAATAATAACTCTATCTAATAGAGTTCTAACTTAAAAATAATTCTACCTAAAACAATTCTAATTAAAACACAATTCTACCTAAAATAATTTTAACTAAAACACAACTCTAATTAAAAGATCTCTAATTAAACACTAACTCTATCCAAATCAACCCTAAAAAAAATATCTATAATAGAGGTGCTCACACCCTATTTTCGTATCAAATCATAAACCCTAAGAGAAGTAGGTCTAGAAGCTCCCCTAGCCCCCCATAAACCCTAGTTTTGGAGCCCCAACCCCTTACCTAACATCCCCCCTTCAATTTTAGTCTAGAAAACCCCTAAAATCCCTCCAAAAACACTCATAAATCCGTAACAAACTTGAAGAGTTCAGATTCAGAAACAAAGAGATACCTTGATCTAGGAGATCCGAAGTCAAATCCGGAGACAGAAGCAAGGGAGTACAGTACAAGGAATTTTTTTTTTGTCAGATCTGAGGGAGAAAAATTCTTGCTATCTGAAAGGTATGTATTTTTTTATATTTATTTTTATCTAGGTTTTAGCAATGTAATTTACTTGGGAAGTTAGTAGAGACCGGCTTTGGCCGGGCGGGGTTGGTGCCTAACACCTTCCAACCCCGTAACATGATCCCCGAATTCAGATTTTTTGTGGTAGATTAGTTCTTTTTATCTATGTTAGAGTCAGTTTAGTTCCTAGACCACAACAACTAGGTGGCGACTCCCAAACCTCAAGATTCAAAAGCGGATCCGCGCACCCCGCGGATGGAGGGCGCTTTCACCCACGAGGGGATCGACCACGTACTAATACTACGTTGGCAATTGGGACATGTGACTATGTGGCCTACAATAGGTCAAAGGCTCAGGTCACTCCAGCCTGGGTGCATCAATATACTTCTCAGAATCACCTGATCAGAGGGTATTGATGCCCCCAGTTTGATATACCCTAAGGTACGTGACTGGAGTTGTGATTTTCATGAATGACGTCGCATCTCCGAAGAGATCGGGCTACGCACTAGTGCCACGTTGGTTATATAGGACGTGTAAGTGGGTAAAACAGTAAACGTGTATGTGGTGTGTGCAACACAGGGTGGGATGTGCCCGGGGCCTTTTTCAAACACGTGGGCCCATGGATCCAATCAAACAAATCATTACAAAAGGAATTACATGAATATTTAATCGAAATAAAACACTATCCCAATCACATGAATATTTAATCGAGATCAACACTATTCGAATTACATGATTGAAAATAAATATATCAAGCATATATCCATGTTAAAAGCAAACATTTAATCCGAAATATTTATTCATGTATTTCAATCAAGGGTCATTTTGGACGGTCCAAAATAATTCCGAATTTTAAGGCACATTGGATCGAAGATAAATGGATAATCGCTAGCATGGAGACTTGGAAATCCAATAACCCATTTTTTTTTTTTTAAACAAAGGCCTAAAAATTTGATCCATACATGGATTAACATATCATTTTTTACTAGTGTCACCCCAATTTCCATATAAATAAACAATCATTATAATTGAGGTGACATTAGAATCGTTGATATGTTTAAATCACATAAAAATAGATGTGCGAGATTTCATCTACCCATAACACGTGAAATTACATTTTTTCTTCTTTTAAAAAAAAAAAATTATTAAATGGATAGCAAGCAAAAACAGCAAAAAAAAAAACTATTTAAAAAAAAAAAAAAATTAAAACAAAAGGCCATTTTGTTAGGAACCGTCATATTCAATAAAAGGGGGTGCCCTTAGTAAAATGAAGCTCTTATTTACCCTCACACCATCTTCTCCATCAGCCATGTTCACATTTAAAAAAAAAAAAAACTGATCTAGATTCTCAACTCGATCGGTTGAAGTTAATTTAACCGTTTTAGAACTCTTATCAATGATCTCCTGTGATTCAAACCCGGATTAAGTTCAATAAAACGCTGCCATTAATACTTTGTTAAAGCTCAATGTTTAATCCTTAAAAGAAAATGATGATTTTCCTAAGTCATAATCAGATTCACCATCGAACAAATCACGCCGATTAGTTTGAGAGAACGAAACTGGTTATTCTCTGATCTAGTTCGGTTGAAAACGATGAACTAGTTGGTTCGGTTGAAAACGATGAACCCAAGATCAGTTTTTGATTTGGTTCGGTTGAAAACGATGAACCCAAGATCAGATTTTGATTTGATTCGGTTGAAAACGATGGACACAAATCGGTTTTTGATTTGGTTCGGTAAACCCCAATCAATTAAGATGATGTGGGTTTTAAAAAACAATCGATTTTTTGTTGATTTTTGCTGGTTTCAAACAGCTGAACAGATTGAAAAACGATGGACACAAATCGGTTTTTGATTTGATTCGATGAACCCCAATCGTTTAAGATGATGTGGCTTTTAAAAAACAATCGATTTTTTGTTGATTTTTGCTGGTTTCAAACGGCTGAACAGAGAGAAAACGATGGACAAAAATCGATTTTTGATTTGGTTCGGTGAACCCCAATCATTTAAGATGATGTGGGTTTTAAAAACAATCGATTTGTTGTTGATTTTTGTTGGTTTCAAACGGCTAAACAGAGAGACCGAATCGGTCTCTATGTGAACCAACGTGTTCTCTTAGAGAAGACGATGTGGGAATATGACAAATTAGATTCTATTTATTACACACCAACACAACAATGTTGTTAATGGGTGTGAAAATAAATAAATAAAAACTACTCGAGGCACCCAAAATTCCAGCACCTTGTGCTGTTGACAGAGTCTAGGAAAAAAACTCTTTTTTTCCTGTTTTTTTTTTTGAAATTTTTTTTATTCTTTCTTGCTGTCAATGGACAGCACTCCTTTTGGAAAAAATAAATTTATTTTACTAAAAGAAAAGGTTAATTACATACTCTTTTTCCCTAAAAAAAATTAAAAAAAAAAAAAAAAAACTAAGAAGATAAAACGCTATCCTGTGATCAATCGCATACACCTTAAAAAAATAAAAAATAAAAAAACAAAGAAAACCTACACACATAAAAACATTAAGCGTCATGATCCACCAATCATCATACCATTTTCAATAAAACCAATCATTCTAAAATCCTTCATTATTTAAGATCACGTTCGTGATTGACTCACAAGAATAGTATGTCGAAGCCAAATATTTAAAATCAAAACACATGCCCAATAATCGAAAAAATAAAATAAAATAAAATACTAACAAAAAACAAAGACGCAAATAATGAATAAACAAATAAACAAAGAACAAATAAGAAAAATCTAGGTTATTTTAGCGATACTCCCATACTTCGGGTTTTTCAAGTTTGATCCTTAATGTCCCCAGTGGAGTCGTCACTGAAAGCGCCCTCGATCCACGGGGTGCGCGGATCCGCTTTTGACCCTTGAGGTTTTGGAGTTGCCACCTAGTTATTATGGTCTAGGAACCAAACTGACTCTAAAACGGATAATGAACTAATCTACTACAGAAAATCTGAATCCGGGAATCATGTTACGGGGTTGGAAGGTGTTAGGCACCAACCCCGCCCAGTCATTGCCGGTCTCTACTTATCCAAAATAAATCTACATCGCTAATGACAAACCTAGATTAAAAAATAATGAAAAAAACTTACCTACGATCTGCAAAAGTGCTATTCCCTCAGATCTGGTGAAAATGGCTTCTTGTACCGTATTCCTTACTTCGTTCTATCTCCGGATCTGATTTCTGATCTCCGAGGTAAGGTATCTCCTTCTTGGATCTGGGTGCTTCGAATTTGTTGTGGATTTTTGGGATGTTTTTGAGAGATTTTTGGGTGTTTCTTAGGCTAAAATCGAAGCAGGGGTGTTAGGTAAGGAGTTGGGACTCCAAAATTAGGGTTTTGGAGAGGTTGTGGAGGCTTCTTCACCTACTTTTTCTAGGATTTTTTCTTTGATACGAAAATAGGGTGTGGAGGCTCCTATTTATAAAGTTTTTTAGGAGAATTAGGGTTTGATTAGGGTTTCTTTTAGGGTTTCAATTAGGGTTTAGACTTTGATCTCATGAGATGGACTTAGTCTTTAGGGTTTTGACTTAGGGTTTTGACTTTAGTCTTATGAGATTAACTTGATTAGCTTAGATTAGGGTTTTGATTTAGGGTTTTGACTTTAGTCTTATGAGATTGACTTGATTAGTTTAGATTTTGATTTAGGGTTTTGACTTTAGTCTTATGAGATTGACTTTAATACTTGACTTTAGTCTTACTTAATTGACTTTAATTTTGACTTTAGTCTTATTTGATTGACTTTAATATCTTGACTTTAGTCTTTCTTGATTGACTTTAAATTTTTGGAGAACCCCCCTCTATTATATCTTTGATTCTTTGGACCCCCAAATGGTGGGGTCCTTAAAGAAATATCTTGCGAACCATCAACAATTTTTCTTGAAATCCTAATTGATCAATTTTTTGATTTAAATTTTATAATTAATTTTATTAATATTTCAATTTACATTATTTAATGATTTATTTATTAATTTCAAAAATTTTAATTATTAAAATTGTAAAATTACCATTTTGCCCTCGGAGAAGATTTTTTACGTTTTAAGTCGTTTTTCAATGTTCCAAGATGTTTTGGAAACATTTTTTCGTAAGGAATTCAATGGGAATGTTGGTTTTTGTCATTTATGAAATTTTTTGTGTGAAATGGTCGTGAATTTTATGAGGGGTATTTTTGTAATTTTGTCAAATTTTGTGAAAATTGGCAAAGTGGTTTACTTGGTTTCGATTTGTCATTTTATGTGTTTGAACGGATTTTCCTAAGCGTAATCTAAGCTCTAAGGTTGTTTTGATGTTAGGGGTATTTTGGTAATTTAGTCATTTTTAGTGATTTTTATCGTAAAACTTCTTTTTGGTCTGCAATATGATGATTTCTACGTTTCTAGGATCGTATTTTCCTAGCGTAGCGTGGTTTCTAAGGTTTCGTCAGTTCGAGATACCTCATCCAGATTTCTGAAAACACATCTAGTGACAAAATAAAGTACTGGAATAAACATCCATCATTGGGAACTTTTGTGATCGGATTGACGACTTGATTAATCAGGCGGATGCAAAAATGGGGTGTCTACACATAGATATGTGATATGTATCATTAAGATGATTTCATTATTATCACCATTAATTCTTATTGAATTAATGATTTTTAATTAAGTTTGAACATGCAATTGATTATTTTGATTGAATAGAACTAATTTCTATCATAATCATATATCATTTATCATTTATAATTTTAATTTTAAATTAGTAAATAACAAAATTAAAAAAATAATTGTTTATGCATATGCATATTTAAAAAAAGGAAAATAAATAATAACTTTTTTTCTTTTTCATTGTTTATAACATTCCCATGATTCTCCTTGGAATTAAGTATGTTTGTATGATGAGAACTTTCAACCATTATGATCGTATTATAGATGATAAAGATGAAGAATTCTTGTAAGAAAATGAAATTAATATAATATTTAAAATAAATGTAACTGTGTAATGCATAGTTATTATTATTGTAATTATATTATTTTATTATATAACTAAATATGCTTATCCCAAGTTATATTAATTTAGAATGAAGAATTTTTTATTTCAAAGAATATTTTTATTGGATTTGATACAAGTAATCATTTTAGTATTACTATCATTATTAGATAACCTAATACATAAACAACAAGAACAACTAAAATAGAAAGAATCTAGTATAGAATTATTAGAAATATAGAGCAATAGAAATTATTAGATAAGAATGTGATAATTGAAAAGGAAACATTGAGTAGAACACGTACAGCCAACACCATATTGGGGTAGAAAATAATACACTTATATAAAAACAAATAGATTTTTAGCATGAACACAAAAATAAAATACAAAGTATAGACCAAGCTTGATGTAGACAATGAATCAAATGAGTAAATAATAGGCTTCATTTGAGTGGTCTAATGAAATAGTTTGTTATTAAAAGTATTATGAATATTTCTGTAAGTACTCACCACAATTTCTATTTCATCTTTCATACATATACATTATAACATATTACAAACATGAAATATGTTAATCCAATTTTTGTTCTAATACCATTTTATATTCTTTACATGACGCTATGTGACTCTAACAACTTAAAGTTGTCTGCAACACGTTCGGGTGGTGTACCAACGACAACATCATAGTTAGAATATTTTTTCTTCATCTTTTTTTCTTGTTCTGACTGGTTTGGAGATTTGTGATGCTATGTGACTCTTAACAACTTAAAGTTGTCTGCAACACGTTCGGGTGGTGGACCAACGACAACATCATAGTTAGAATACTTTTCTTCATCTTTTTCCTTGTTCTGACTGGTTTGAAGATTTAAATCATTGAATTGGACATATTTCCTATATAATATTTTTTTATATATAGAAATAGGTTGATTCGTGCTAGATATAGGTTCCAAATATTAATATCAAGAGTGTGCTACTCTTTTACGAGCTGTTGTCTTGAAGATAGTCATGTCCTACTGAAAGCGCCCTCGATCCGCGGGGTGCACGGATCCGCTTTTGACCTTTGAGGTTTGGGAGTCGCCACCTAGTTATTACGGTCTAGGAACCGAATATAGACTTTAAACGGATAAATCAACTAATCTACTACAAAAATATGGGTCCGGGGATCATGTTACGAGGTTGGAAGGTGTTAGACACCAACCCCGCCCGGCAAACGCCGGTCTTTACTAATTCCCAAATAACCTACATCGCTACAAAACCTAAATAATAATAAAAGAGTTAAGAAATCTATACCTTTCCGAAGACAACGTTCTCGTTCCCTCAGATCTAATAGAGTAACTCCTTTTATAGTATTCCTCGCTTCGTTCTGTCTTTGGATCTGATTTCTGATCTCTAAGACGAGGTATCCCTTCCCTAGATCTGGATTCTTCGAATTTTTTTATGAATTTCGGGATATTTTTAAAGAGCTTCTAAGTATTTTTCAGGCTAAAATCGAAGTATGTGTGTTAGGTAAGGAGTTGGGACATCAAAATTAGGGTTTTGGGAAGGTTGTGGAGGCTTCTTGACCTACATTTTCTAGGGTTTTTTCTTTGATTCGAAAATAGGATGTGGAGGCTCCTATTTATAAAGTTTTTTAGAAGAATTAGGATTTGATTAGGGTTTCTTTTAGGGTTTTAATTAGGGTTTTGACTTTAGTCTTATGAGATTGACTTAGTCTTTAGGGTTTTAATTTAGGGTTTTGACTTTAGTCTTATAAGATTGACTTGATTAGTTTAGATTTGAGTTTTGACTTTAGTCTTATGAGATTGACGTGATTAGTTTAAATTATGGTTTTGACTTTAGTTTTATGAGATTGACTTTAATACTTTGACTTTAGTCTTTCTTGGTTGACCTTTAATATCTTGACTTTAGTCTTTCTTGATTGACCTTTAATATCTTGACTTTAGTCTTACTTGATTGACCTTAATTTTTGGAGAACCCCCTTTTATTATATCTTTAATTGTTTGGACTCCTAGATGGAGGGGTCCTTGAATAAATATCCTGGCAACCATAAACAATTTTGCCTAAAAGCCTAATTGATCAATTTTTTTGGTTTAAAATTTTAAATTAATTTTATTAATGTTTCACTTTACATTATTTAATGATTTATTTATTAATTTTAAAAATTTTAATTATTAAAATTATAAAATTACTGTTTTGCCCTCAGAAAGGATTTTTTGCATTTTAAGTCATTTTTCAATATTTCAGGATGGTTTTGAATCAGTTTTCATAAGAAATTCAATGGGAATGTTTATTTTTTTCATTTATGAAATTTTTTGTATGAAATGGTCGTGAACTTTATAAGGGGCATTTTCGTAATTTTGTCGAATTCTGTGAAAATTGGAGAAATGATTTATTTGGTTTCGATTTGTTATTTTATGTGTTTGAATGAGTTTTCCTAATCGTAACGTAGGCTCTAAGGTTGTTTTGATGTTATGGGTATTTTGGTAATTTGGTCATTTTTAGTGATTTTTATCGTGAAGCTTCTTTTTGGTATGCAAGATGATGATTTCTCTGTTTCTGGGGTCGTATTTTCCTAGCGTAGCGTGGTTTCTAAGGTTTTGTCAGTTTGAGATACTTCATTCGGATTTCTGAAATATATCTGGTAACAAAATAAATCATTGGAATAAACATCCATCATTGGGAACCGTTGCGATCGGGTTGACGAGTTGATTAATTAGGCGAATGCAAAAAATAGGGTGTCTACAGATGCCCCTCTTTGACAGAGGTTTGAAGCGAACCAGATAGCAAATCTATTTTGGTAGATAGTGCGATATCCGAATGCCAAAGCTAGTGACAGTTCATTTTACAGCCTGATTTAGCAATTCGTCGGGATGTTCGAATCCTTGAGGGTAAAGCTCTACTCAAATTAAAAAAAATGTCAGGTCTTTGAGAGCGAGCTCTCACTGGCAGTGTCAGATCCTTGAATTTTAGAAAATTATCCTTGACTGATGTAACAACTGTGCAAGTGTGTGGACTTAAAATCTGAGATAAATTTAAAAGAGTTTAAGTTGGAAATGAGTCAAATTTGAGCATGAAGTGAATATAAATTGAGCTAAACTGAGCATAATTCCGAGAAACCCTCGGCGGTATCTGAGCATAGTTCCGAGAAAACCCTCGGTTCCATCTAAGCATAATTCCGAGAAAACCCTCGGCGGCATCTGAGCATAGTTTCGAGAAAACCCTCGGCGGTATCTGAGCATAATTCCGAGAAAATCATCTGTGGTATCTGAGCATAATTCTGAGAAAACCCTCGGCGGTAACTGAGCATAATTCTGAGAAAATCCTCGGGGCATTTGAGCATAATTCTGAGAAAATCCTCGGCGGTAACTAAGCATAATTCCGAGAAAATCCTCGGCGGCATCTGAGCATAATTCCGAGAAAACCTTCGGCAGTAACTGAGCATAATTCCGAAAAAACCCTCGGCGGCATTTGAGCATAGTTCCAAGAAAACCCTCGACTGTAACTAAGCATAGTTCTGAGAAAACCCTCAGCGGTAACAGAGCATAATTATGAGAAAACCCTTAGCGGCATCTGAGCGTAGTTCCGAGAAAATCCTAGGCGGCATCTGAGCATAGTTCCAAGAAAACCCTCGACGGTAACTGAGCATAATTCCGAGAAAACCCTTGGCGGCATCTGGCTGAGTAAAACGGAGAATGAAGGAATAAATCTGGGAAAGAAACGATTGAAAATGAATCTGGAAAAGATTGTTAGAATCTGGGAATGAATAGATCAGGGAAAGAATGAATGCCCTATCTCATATTCTAAGTAAGAGGGTTATGAGTTAATCTCTAGACAAAATCAAATGTGAGATCCAAAATGCTTTTGTTTGACCCTTAAGGTTTTACCCAAAAATTTTATGAATTTAAAACCTGAGTTTTTATTTCTTTTTGAACCTCAAGGGTTTTCCAAAAAACTGTTATCAAGAGGGTAACCTTAAGTTTGGGGTTCCCATTATCTTTTAGGATTAACATTGCTCAAAAACAAAATGCCCCTGGTTTGATAACAAATATGGCACTGGAGATAGTTGAATACATCATGTAAAAAAATGCCCCTAGTATAAAAGGAAACTACATATTAGAAGAAAAAGAAAAATGCCCCTTGTATGAAGGTTTAAAATATTTGATTACCATAAGCGCAATAAAGATCCAAAATTTTATTTTGATTAATTTTATTGAAGATTTTGAGTCAAGCTCAAGAGAACAAAAATATTATCTTTTGAGACTCATCATAGAATTCATCCTTCTCTCCCTTGGTTCACTTGGGGAAGTAAGAATTTTCAGATTTATCGTAGACAAGATAGTTGTGGCTTCCGAGTCTATGCCTGATTTAAGCTAAGTATTGAACTTGATTATTCGGATTTCTGATGTTTCAGCTCGGACCACTCTCAGCTTGGGATTTTCTTCTATTTTTCTTTGTTACTCTAACTTTTGCCTAGATCGTTTTTTTAGGTTTTCAATCTATGGAGCTTGCTCTAGCTTTTGCCTAAATCGCCTTTTAAGGTTTTCGATCTAGCGAGCTTTTTCTTTTTTTTTCTTGGCTCTGATTGTTGCCAAAGTTGTCCTTCCAGATTTTCCACCTTGCGAGCTTGCCTTAATTTTTGCCTAAGTTGCCCTTTCCGGGTTTTCAACTTAGCAGGCTTCATCATTTTTTTTTATCTTTTTCTTCTCCTCTGAACTTCTAGAGTTACTGTTTGATCATGTTTTACTATCTTCTTTGGTTTTTCGTACGGTACTTAGGAGGACTTTTATAGGTAAGCTTAGGACTGGGTATAAAAAGAAAGGAACTTTGAGGCTCAAAAACCCAAATGCCCTTTGTATGGCATTTCATTTAAAAAAATTTCTTGAATTTTCTTCCCCATTTTGGATGATATTTTTTTTTCTTTTGAATTTTTTTCCTTTTTAGATTTTTTTTTTCTTTGTCGGGGAATCTATTATTTTATTTTGATGTGGTCGGGCCTGAAGTAACTTCTCAGGTTGCTTACGTACCCCAAAATTTTGGGATCAGACCAAAATGTAGTTCAAATTTTTCCCTACCCTGGGTTAGGTAATCAGGCTAAGAAGTAAAAGACATAATTTTTCTCTTTTTGAACAGGCTGCAAAGGGGTTGAGAAAGGAGATAATGAACTAGGTAGTAGGAAAATTGATTCGGCTAAAAATGGCCTCCTTAAATGTAGTACCATTTGATTTGGTCAAGGTTGGTTGGTTCTGATAACTCGATTCCATCATGATCTTGAAGCCTGACAGTTTTTCCTGGTAATATTTCCTTGATAATGAACGGACCTCCCCAATTTGGTTTGAACTTCCCTCTAGGGTCAGAGATACGTGCCCGATTCTCTTTGAGTACTAAATCCCCGACTTGTAAGTGACGGGCCTTGATCTTTTTGTCAAATGCACGGGCGACTCTTCTTTGACAAGCTTGCACGTGATACAAAATCTCTCAATCATTTTTCTTCGATCAAATTCAATTCTTTATATTGCTGGCGAACCCAATCTATTTCTTACAACTGACTTTCTAACAAAACCCTGAAAGATGGAATTTCCATTTCAACTGGCAAGACCGCTTCCATGCCATAAACTAAAGAGTAGAGAGTAGCTCCAGTAGAGGTTCGAATTGAAGTTCGATATGCCCATAGTGCAAATGGTAATTTTTCAGACCAATCTCGATGTGATTGACACATTTTTCTGATGATACTTTTAAGATTCTTCTTAGCTGCTTCGACTGCTCCATTAGTCTGAGGGCGGTAAGGAGGTGATTTGTGGTGTGAGATTTTGAATTTTGAACACAAAGTAATAACCTCAGCTTTGAAATGTGACCCGTTATCAGAAATCAGTTCCGAAGGTACCCCGTACCGGTTAATGATGTTTGTTTGGATAAACTTTGCAACTCGAGACGCAGTGAGGACAGCATAAGACGCAGCTTCGACCCACTTGGTTAAATAATCGATAGCAACTAAAATGTATTCATGCCCGTTTAATGCTTTAGGCCATATTTTACCAATAATGTCAATTCCCCAAACTGAGAATGGCCATGGTGACGTCAGACCAACTAATAGAGAAGGTGGCACATGTATAAGATTTGCATGTATTTGGCATTTGTGGCAGGTCTTGACCATGTGATGAAAATCTGTTTCCATCGTAGGCCAGTAGTACCCTTGTCTCATAATTTTCTTAGCTAACATTTTCCCACTCATGTGAGGGCCACATTCTCTTGAATGTAGTTTAACCATTATCTGTTCAGCTTGATCTTCATCGACGTACGACAAATGAACCCCATCATAAGACCTTTTGTATAAACTTTTTGCCCACAGGATGAATTGAGATGCTAATCTTAGTAAGGCTTGTCGTTCCTTCCTTGATGCTTCTTCTGGGAATTCTTATTTTTCCAACACCTTTTTAATTTCTGTGTACCACGACTTTCCATCAAGTAGTCGAGTAGCAATGTTGATCTGGTAACAATATGCAGGTTTGTCTTTGACTTCAACAGTGATCGGCCTCAATTCCATGCTAAGGGGCAAATGGATCATTGAAAATATAGTGGCTAACGAGTCAGCAAATCTATTATCTTCCCTTGACACGTGTTGGAACATAATAGCTTCAAATTTACTCACTAGGTTTAACAAATACTCATGATAAGGTTTCAACTTTTCGTCCCTAGTCTTCCATTCTTCCAATGACTGGTGTATGACCAAGGCTGAATCCCCAAAAACTTCTATTTCTATAATGCCCAGATTTAAAACAGCTTCAAGTCCAGCGATGCATGCTTCATATTCGGCTGTGTTATTGGTGTTAGAGAAGGCTAACTTAATAGTGATCAGAATGTGGCATCCTCTCGGAGAAAACAGGACTGCCCCTATTCTATACCCATATTACTTGGCGGCTCCATCAAAATACAACTGCCATGTTTGATTCTGAGACTCTTCTTCAACATGCAAGATATTCTCATCTGGGAACTGATCAACAGGCCTTATTCCTTCTATTACCGGGTGATCTGCCAAGTATTCTGCTACAACTCTTCCCTTAATAGATTTCTGTGTAACGTTCGTGATGTCAAACTCTGATAACAACAATAACCATCGTGTGGTTCTCCCTGTCAGTACCGTTTTCTCGAAAAGATACTTGAGAGGATCCATCCGAGATAACAAAATAATTGAATGAGATAGCATATAGTGTCGAAGTCTCTGAGTAGCCCATACTAGTGTCAAGCAAGTTTTTTCTAGGGCTGAATACTTTCGTTCATACTCTAACATCTTCTTACTGATGTAGTAGATAGTCCTTTCTTTGCCAGTATCTTTTTCATACTGTGCAAGCATGCATCCCATAGCTTCTTCTATGACTTACAGATAAAGAAGAAGTGGTTCACCCGGTGTGGGTGGAACCAAAATAGGTAGATTCAAGAGATACTCCTTGACTTGGTCGAAGGCCTTTTGACATTGCTCATTCCAAACTGTTGGTTCATTCTTCTTGAGAAACTTGAAAATAGGTTTGCAGACGTTGGTGAGTTGAGCGATGAATCTGCTGACATACTGGATTTTGCCTAAAAACCTCGAATTTGCTTTTCAGTTTCCGACGGTGGCATCTCTTGGATAGCTTTAATCTTCACAGGGTCTACTTCGATCCCTCTTTGACTGACCACAAATCCTAATAATTTTTAAGAAGTTACTCCAAATACACAATTCTAAGGGTTGAGGCAGAGTTTATACTTTTGAATCCTTGTGAGAAATTTTTCTAACGCAGCAACGTGCCCCAGTCGTTCTTTGGATTTGACTATCATATCATCTACATAGAATTTGACTTCCTTGTGTATCATGTCATGTAGTAGAGTCGTAGCTGCTCTTTGATAGGTGACTCCGGCATTCTTTAAACCAAAAGGCATAACCTTATAGCAAAAAGTTCCCCACTGTGTGATGAATGAAATTTTTTGCATATCCCGAGGATCCATTTTTATCTGATTGTACCCCCGAAAAACCATCCATGAAGGACAATAAAACGTGCCATGCTGTACTATCTACTAGAATATCTATGTGTGGTAAAGGAAAACTGTCTTTTGGGCTTGCCTTATTTAGATCTCTAAAGTCTACACACATTCTGACTTTTCCATCTTTTTTAGGCACTGGGACGACGTTGGCAATCTACTCAGGGTATTCTACTACTTTCAAAAATTTAGCGTTAATCTGCTTCGTAACTTCTTCTTTAATTTTCAGAGTTCATTCCGGCTTCATATGTCGAAGTTTCTGTTTAATGGGTTGAGCATCTGGATATAACGGAATACGATGTTGAACAATGTCTGTGCTTATTCCCGGCATATCCTCGTAAGACCACGCGAACACGTCTTTGAACTTTCTGAGCAAGTCTACTATCCCTTTGCGTTCATCGGGGGATAATGTGATCGCAATCCGAATTTCTTAAGGACTTTCTTTTGTTCCGAGGTTGATAACCTCTACTTCCTCCATTAGAGGTTGAACCCGAAGTTCATTTTCTTGTTCAAGTAATTTAATTATTTCAGGGGGAAGTTCTTCATTAGAAGACTCTCCCTCCGAAGCCAAATTATTAGTTAAATTATTATTGCGCTCAAGGTAATAAATAATTTCTTTCATTTCATTAAAAGGAGATGGGGTAACATGACTCATTGCAGACTTGACAGACTCACTTAACTTAGTAAAAATAATGGACCTACTTGACTCAGCAGAAACAAATGATTCATCTGGCATGTAAGACTGAACAGAACTATGGGGACTGACAGACCCAGTCTTGACATGCAACACATGAATAATTACATGATAGCTAGAGAGACACCCTACAACGGGTTTGATTGCAGACTGAGGATTTGGGATCCCCTTCTCAATTGACAACACCAGGACACTGTGATCTTCAATGAATAATTGATCAATGTTGAGTGAATCTAGATTGAGCTGCCAGTCTTCAATTTTCTTCTCTTGAACTTCTGTGCTTGCTTCCTTTTCAGGCCAATCCATACCAAAGAAAATCTCAAACCCCAGCAGACAAGTACCTGTGATGTGGTCAATGAATGGCTCTAGGAACCCACAGTAACGGAAGTCTTATCCTTCCTTCACGAAATAGCCATTAAGGGTCTTACGATAAGGCTTCATTTTAATGAGATCCGTAGAGCTTCTTTGCCTTTTTGCAATAGCCTTGTCCCGCTTTGTCTTCCAGTATTGGGCCCAATCTTCCTTTGTAGGCTTATATTCTAACCCGAATGTACCGATGACCTCTTTAATCACTGGTGCCTCTTTAATACCTTGCTGCTTGCGACCTAAGCCCATACCAGGGAAAAATCTCATTTTCCTGAATATATTGGCCATGTAGTAATTAAAAGTATTTTCCATTGGAAAATATTCTTTCATAGTACTGAGTATATCTTTTCAAACTTGAACCCACTGAGCTCTACTCCCTATTGTTCTGGTTGAATCTCAAGCAACGGCTCACTTTTAGTTTCAGTACTATTTACAATTCCCACAATTTTAGCATCTCCATGAAGAGTAATCACTAGCCTATCTTTAATAAACTTGACCTTCTGGTGTAGTGTAAAAGGTATGGCTTTGATTTGGTGTAGCCATAGTCTTCCTAATAATAGATTAAAAGAAGACTGGATGTCTATGACCTGAAATTCTGTAAGAAATTCAGCTATGCCCGTGGACAATCGAAGATGCAAAATTCCCAATACATCCCTTTTGGTGTTATCATAGACCCTAACCCCTTGATTAGTGGGCTTGAGATCTTCAGTTTTAAACACAAGGCAAGTGGCGATCTTTAAAGGGCAAACATTCAATACACTCTCATTATTGATCAGTACCAGAGGTACCCTCATCCCGTTGCAGTCAACTGTGATGTGCAATGGTTTAGTATGGCTTGCTCCTTCTTTTGGGAGATCTGAGTCTGAGAAGGATAGGATATTCTCTACATAAGTTTCCCCTACTATACTGGCCAGCTGATCTGGAGAAGTATCAAGGGAGACTTGGGCTGTACTTAATGCTTTGAGAACGGCTTCTCTATGAGTAGTGGAAGCTATGAGTAAACCCCATACTGAGATATTGGCCCCTGATTTCTTCAATTGCTTGATCACAAATTATCTTCTTCGATATTTTCTTTGATGGGAACTTCTCTTTCTTTTCTTGCCAATGCTGCAAGATTATCAACATAGAGTTATTGTGATTTAAAAACTCTTCCTCCTCGAGTCATATGCCTAACTTCATCACAGGAGAGGGAAAAGGCTCATCTTCTTCAGTTAACAAGTATGGGTCTTCATTTGTCAAAGATACTGGGCTTTTTGGGTTCATCTGAGCCAACAGGTAACTAGTGAATACGGGGCGACTGTAGTGAGGCAGGGATAAACAATACGTATCATCCGAGGTTAAATCAAATGGTTCATAGTTTGTGTTAAAAATCTTATCAGTGAAGGCTATCCTGGCAAGGGGGTAACTAGGTGGTTAGACTTGGATTGGATGGATGAGAGAAACTGGATCGAATAGTAATGGGGTGAGAAACCATATTCAGGATTGGTGGAGGTTGATAGGTAGGTAGTAGATTAGTGGTGACATTTGGTGGGCTAGGGATTGTGACCTTTTTGTTGTCAATAAGGTTTTGAATGGCATGGCGCAAGGTGATACATCGATCCATGTGATGGCCAGGGTTTTGATGGAACTCGCAGAATAAGTTAGAATTGTGTCCAGCTGGCAAGGGATTAGGTAAAGGTCAGGGTTGGATAGGGGTAATAAGCCCTTTTTTTCACCAATTTGTCAAGAACTACAGTGAGACTCATCCCTAGATTGGTAAATTGACATGGAGTTTGAGGTTGACTTGGGTGAGCCTGGTTATTAGTTTAGACTGGGGGTTGAGCTGGGGTAGCTGACGTGTTGGCTATGTAGACATGGTTTGTACTATGTTTAGAAACATAGGGTTTCTTAGGCTTGTTATCTGAGGGGTTAGAGAGAACCCCAGAGGCAAAAGCGTCCTCGAGTTGACTCCTGGCTTGTAACAAAGACTCAAAAGTAGGGAGATATTGGGCAACTAGGTGTTGAGCATATCCTTGTGAGAGGTTCTTTACAATAATCGCTACTTGTTCATTTTCTGAAGGTCTATCCCACATTTGGGCAGCCTTGGCCCTCCAACGACTAATGAAATCAGTTAATGTCTCCCCATTCTTCTGTTTAATTGCTTCCAAATCCCTTTTTGAGGTCTCAATCTCAGTAATGTACTTATTCTGATGCCAGAAAGCCTTTGACATGTTCTCCCATGTGCCCACAGTAACTGGATCTTGAGACATCAGCCAACGTAGTGCTGATCCTGATAAGGAATCATTTCATTGAGGCTTGTGCACCAATCCATTAATTAATCCATTGACACAAGGAACTTTCAAAGAAGAAATAAATATTTATTTGAAAGAAAAAATAGCTTTATTGACAATGATTGACAAAGAAATGTTCTTATTAAAAACATCTTTAAACAAATTTGACTTGAACTATTTTTACATGGACACTTGGCTTTGTCTTGATGGTCATCAGGATTGCTGTCAAGCTTGACCCTCTTGCCTCTAATAACTGGCTCTTTGAATTCTGCTGGTCCGTCTGGATACCTTAAGGTGCGTTTGTTCCAAGTCATCTCAATGAGGTGCACTAACTTTTCAATCAAAGGCTCAGGGGAAAAGAAAGCTTTGTGCTGAGGTAAAGATAACTCTATGGGTACGTCGTACTGTTTTGGGATCAAATTAGGATCAGACGAACATAGTAGGATCCTTTGATTCTTAGAACAGGGGGATCAGTCATCCACCAAGGGGACCTTAAATCGAAATGATGGGCAAGGCGAAAGTCTAACCATTTGCTCCAAGCTTTGACTGAGTTGTGACGCACTAACAGGTTTCTCTTGAAAAAGTGTTCTGGCCCATATTCGAGGTTTGAGAGAGCATTTACGATTTTGAGACGATCACAAAACCACATATAGAGTAAGTAGGGGCTTCTTTTGAAGCTTTCCCGCTCACTATTTTTTATGGCATCTAAACCTGAGAAAGTTTCAGCTAGAATGAGAGGTACCGGGTTGGCTTTCCTTAAGAGTTGAGAGGCTATATCTATGAAGGACTCAGGGATAGTTTGGCCATCACTATTAGAGGTCAGTATGTATTGGGTTAGGATTCCTAGACACAATCGATAGTCTCTAGTGGCTCGCCAAAGTTCTGGTTTTACATTGACGGGATGATTGCGGGAGCGATACGGGCCTAGTAAAAATACTAAGTCCAATCTCCCGTTATGAACTAAGGCCTTGGCTTCTTCCTTGGAAATGTTCAGTCTATGGCGAGGTCACCAGAATATCCGGTCTTCAATGAGGGCCTGACTAGAGGTCCTGAAGTGGATATCCCCATGATGCCACAATAATCCTCGTGAGTGGGGCACAAGTGTATATACCCCATATGAAATATATGAACATAGGGGTTCCATCGCTTAGCCATAACATGTAAGAGGTTCCAGTCTATCTCAAACTCGTGGAAGTAGAGAGCACTCCTCAACTTGAATCTCCCAAAATTGATCTTCTCTACAGGGTGTATCCCTACGACGGTTGTTTTGACTAACTGATCGATTAGGTTATCGCCTGCGACTAGGATCCTGGTTTGACACAAAAGGGTATTTTAGTACTCTTCCAAGGTCCATGTAAAATATCAATTTTCTCTTTATTTTCTTTTAGAAAATATTTTCCTTTCGAAAAATCTTGTTCTTATGGAAAATATTTTTTTATAAAGAACACTTCTTTTGGAAAACATTCTTCTCTGGAAAATATTTTCCTTCTATGAACTATTTTTTTCTTGAAAATTTGATTTCCATTTGGATTTAAATGGCCCGGTCCGTCATGATTGTTGGATTGGGATGGACTGGGTCATTATTATAAAAGAATGGATTCTTTATTAGGTCGGTGCACCTATTTTAAAAGAAAAAACTTTAATCCTTGAAGACAACCATACATTTTGATCTCATCATCCACATCATTCACATCAATCACAAAGTCTAATAAGGTTCCATTCAATGAATAACTCGGGAACACCCACGATAAGTTCGAGTCATGACCTATAGGAAGGTTTCTAGACTCTAAGCTTACTATGTGCAATGCATTTTTATCTGGCTACCCTTGCCCAAGCACACCTATATACCTCTCGATACGTGGTGACTTGTTTTGATATATCGTATAGGTGATAATCTAAAACATCAACTCACTTCTCTGAAGCCAAAAATAACCAGTTTGATCTCTAGTTAAGAGGTGGCGCACGATGCTGAGCAAGGGCCCACTTAAATACCTCTCGTCTAGAATAGACGTAGTCTATCCCCCTCGTACAGTAGGGTACAGCGGGGCAAGATCTCGCTTAGACACCGGTTTTGACCAAGAAGTGCAATTGATATACTTAGACTATTTTTTACATACCTATGAGTATGAGTCAGGAGTTGTAGCTTTCATAAATGGTTTGGCATCCCATGAGTGGACCGACCACGTACTAGTACTACGTTGGCAATCGGGACATGTGACTGTGTGGCTTACAATAGGTAAAAGGCTTAGGTCGCTCCATCCTGGGTGCATCAATATACTTCTCAGAATCACCTGATCAGACAGTATTGATGCCCCAGTTTGATATACCCTAAGGTATGTGACTGGAGTTGTGGTTTTCATGAATGACGTCACATCTCCGAAGAGACCGGGCCACGCACTAGTACCACGTTGGCTATATAGGATGTGTAAGTGTGCAAAATAGTAAACGTGCATGTGGTGTGTGCAACACAGGGAAGGGTGTGCCGGGGCCTTTTTCAAACAAATGGGCCTATGGGTCCAATCAAACCAATCATTATAACATGAATCACATGAATATTTAATCAAGACCAACACCATTTTAATCACATGATTAAAGATAAGCATATCAAGCATATATCCATGTTAGAAGCAAACATTTAATTCGAAATATTTGTTTATGTGTTTCAATCAAGGGTTACTTGAGTGACCTTAAATAAATTGAGATTTAAGAGAATATTGAATTAAGGATAGAGTGGTAATTGTTGGAACACAGAGTGGTTTTACATGAATCGACCAATTGATTTTACTATTTTTTTTTAAAAAATGGATTTAAAACAAAAGAAAATAAAAAATACCAATTTAAAATGGCCAAAAATCCCGCTTATAAACCAATCTTTTTTATTAAAGAGAGAAAAAAAAAAAAAAAACTAACACACCCCAAATCGACTTTCACGTGGAAATTCCTTAATTAAAAAGCAACCAATGGTGTAGGAAATCCAACTTTAAACTTTGATTGCAAAAATCCCCATTTTTTATTTTGATTTTTGGGTCAAACACGTGTTCTATCCAATGCCAATGATGGAATAGAGATTCCACGTGTTCAATGAGATTTGGAGTGCATGTTAAGAATTCTGCGAAAAATGTTCTTGATCATTTTAGTGGACTGATTTCAAGTTAAAAAATAAAATAGAACAAAAATTAACATCCCCAATTTTTCACTACTAAGTAATATAAAAAATGGTCGAAAATAAAAAAAATTGAGTAAAAACGCGTATTATTTTGATTTTTGAAAATAACATAGGCGTTCCCACATTTAAATCCTGTAATTTAGAGTTGTAACTTGATCGGATGGTTCACGCTTCGCAAACAACATATTCAAAGTTCAAAATCCGCTCAATTGATGAAATCCAAATCTTAGAGAAAAAATTCAAAAGCATCCACATTCACTCCGAAACATATAGACAATTCCAATATGTTTGGATCTGGAAAAATAAGATTTGAGGAAAAGAAATTCAGATCGAGGTACCGATCATTGATTCCAGATTAAATGATCCTAAAACTCGATCGAACGAACTAGACAGAAACGAAAAGAGAAACTAGGCTCATCATCGACATTCAAACCTCTATAAGGTTCCAAAAGGATCTGATCTGAAACCCTCTTACATTTGATCTCTCTAACTCTCTCTCTCTCCCTTCAGACCATTTCACAACAACTCACTTTGTTCAATTGAAGTTCCTAATAATCTGAGCCAGCAGACTTCGAAATTTTCTTCGATCGAATGAAGAGAGGCCGATTTTCTCTTAAGGAAATCATCATTTTGAATCAGTTTCAAGAAGAACCGTTAGTTCTAAACACTAAATCAAGGGAAATCGACGACTTGTGTGAGATTTAAGTTGTTTGGAACCGATTTCAACCGAATGAATCAGAGAAACTGAATCGGTCTCTGATTTTGTTCGGTTTGAAGACGATGAGAATCGGTCTTTGATTTGGTTCGGTTGAAGACGATGAGAATCGGTCTTTGATTTGGTTCAGTTGAAGACGATGGAACTAGATCAGTTTTCTTCTAAATGGAATCAATGGACGATAGCTCTGATCGGCTGGTTTTACTCTGAGAGACTGATTTGGTCTCTGTTGAAGACACGATAAAAATGGGTAAAACTTCCAATTAGAAGATGAAGGTGTGAAGAAAAAAAAAAGCAAAAAAAAAAAAAAACTAATGGCACACCCCTCCCTTAACATCACGTTCTTGCTGTTGACAGAACCTCAAAAAGAAAAACAATTCAAATTTTTTTTATTTCCTTCTTATTCTCAATGGACAATATGCTAAAAAAAAAATTAAAAAAAATAAATAAATAAATAAAGAAGTGAATACATACTGTCCAAGGACAGATCAAATAAACTTGAAAAAAGATTGAAACTAAATCTCTCGAAGGAAATATTGTCCCCCCCCCCACCTTAAAAAAACCTATTCTTTTTTTTTATTTTATTTTATTTTAAAATCATCAAAAGATAGATCAAACACATATCCACAAGAATTTTATTTTATTTACTGTCAAAAGACAGATTAAAAAAAAAACCTCTCTTAATTTTTTAAAAAAACTTTATGTTTCAATAATCATCAATCCATTCCATCTTTTTGAGGTCTTGCAACATTTATGGTCACCCTAAGTGACCCTGGATTGAACTACCAAAATAATACTAGATTGAACCATATAGATGATATGCCAGATTAGGATATTCAAAATTGAATCACATGATTTATAATTAAGCCAAAAGAATAAAAAAAAAACATAAATAAATAAAATACAATAAACAAATAATCAACTAACTAAAAATCAAATAAAAAGGTCCTACTATCGACGTATCCCATACTTGGGGCTTTTCAAGTTTGATCCTCGAAGGTCCTCAGTGGAATCGCCACTGAAATCGCCCTCGATCCGCTGGGTGCACGGATCCACTTTTGACCTTTGAGGTTTGGGAGTCGCCACCTAGTTATTACGGTCTAGAAACCGAGTATAGACTCTAAACGGATAAAACAACTAATCTACTACAAAAATATGGGTCCAGGGATCACATTACGGGGTTGGAAGGTGTTAGGCACCAACCCCTCCCGACAAACGCCGATCTCTACTAATTCCCAAATAACCTACATCGCTACAAAACCTAAATAATAATAAAAGAGTTAAGAAATCTATACCTTTCCGAAGACAATGTTCTCGTTCCTTCAGATATGACAGAGTAATTCCTTGTATAGTATTCCTCGCTTCGTTCTGTCTCCGGATCTGATTTCTGATCTCTAAAGCGAGGTATCCCTTCCCTAGATTTGGATTCTTCGGATTTGTTTATGAATTTTGGGACATTTTTAAAGGGCTTCTAGGTGTTTTTCTGGCTAAAATCAAAGTATGAGTGTTAGGTAAGGAGTTAAGGCTTCAAAATTAGGATTTTGGAAAGGTTGTGGAGGCTTCTTGACCTACTTTTTCTAGGATTTTTTTCTTTGATACGAAAATAGGATGTGGAGGCACCTATTTATAAAGTTTTTTAGAAGAATTAGGGTTTGATTAGGGTTTCTTTTAGGGTTTTGACTTTAGTCTTATGAGATTGACTTAATCTTTAGGGTTTTAATTTAGGGTTTTGACTTTAGTCTTATTAGATTGAATTGATTAGTTTAGATTAGGATTTTGACTTTAGTCTTATGAGATTGACTTTAATACTTTGACTTTAGTCTTTCTTGGTTGACCTTTAATATCTTGACTTTAGTCTTACTTAATTAACTTTAAGATTGACTTTAGTCTTACTTGATTGACCTTAATTTTTGGAGAACCCCCTTTTATTATATCTTTAATTCTTTGGACCCCAGATGGAGGGGTCCTTGAATAAATATCCTGGCAACCATCAACAATTTTACCTAAAAACCTGATTGATCGATTTTTTTGGTTCAAAATTTTAAATTAATTTTATTAATGTTTCACTTTAGATTATTTAATGGTTTATTTATTAATTTCAAAATTTTTAATTATTAAAATTTTAAAATTACCGTTTTACCCTCGGAGAGGATTTTTTGCTTTTTAAGTCGTTTTTCAATGTTCTAAGATATTTTGGAATCAGTTTTTCATAAGGAATTCAATGGGAATGTTGGTTTTTATCATTTATGAAATTTTTTGTATGAAATGATCATGAACTTTATGATGGGCATTTTTATAATTTTATCGAATTCTGTGAAAATTTGCGAAATGATTTATTTGATTTCGATTTGTTATTTTATGTGTTTGAATGAGTTTTCCTAATCGTAACGTTGGCTCTAGGGTTTTTTTGATGTTAGGGGTATTTTGGTAATTTGGTCATTTTTAGTGATTTTTATCGTGAAGTTTCTTTTTGGTCTGCAAGATGATGATTTCTATGTTTCTGGGGTCGTATATTCCTAGCGTAGCGTGGTTTCTAAGATTTTATCAGTTCGAGATACCTCATCCGGATTTCTGAAACATATCTGGTAACAAAATAAAGCATTGGAATAAACATCCATCATTGGGAACCGTTGCGATCGGGTTGACGAGTTGATTAATCAGGAGAATGCAAAAATGGGGTGTCTACACCTATATTTGAAAATGACGTTATGAGATAATAATGACATAATTTGGTAAGAATTATATATCACTTAAGATGGATCTTAATTTTTATGTCCTACCAATAAATTTTCTTCAAATCTATCAGAAATTTGAGTTAACATGCAAAAATTATATTTGAAGAATACAACATGAAAAATGTTTTGATCTTAGTTTCTTTAATTGACTATCAAGGTGAAATCGCCTCGACCCTTTTCTACTAAATAGTGGATAGGGGTCCGATTTATAAATGGGGGATTGTTGAAAAATGGGAGTCGCCACCTAGTTTAGGTCTAGGAACCATAAATAACTCCAAATGGATATGGGTCGATCCACGGATCAAAGAAATGGGTAAGGGGTCAGATTACGGGTTTCGGAAGGTGTTAAGCACCGAACCCGTCCGATCAAGATGATCGGTCTCTACTACATTCCAAGATCATCCTATGGTCAACATACAGAGACTACGGTCAAGATCACAGTCCAATCATCATCATCAACTTATGTTGGGTTTGCCAAACAAATCCTATGACAGAAATTATCCCAATTATTACGTGATCATTCTTTGAATTCCATAAAATATGGAAGGATTTGAAAAAGCCATGATTAGCTCCATGATCTAAAATCAATTAAGAAGTTCCACCTACAAGTATTTGCCAAGTTGTCCAAAATAGAAACTCATGAGAATATTCTAAACGGGAAGATTATAAGGAGAAACCTGTTAAATTGAGACTTATAATATTTCCCAATTAGGAACGTGAAATTTCCTAAATTAGAATTCAAAAGATGTATGCTGAATTCCCAAATTAAAATTTTAAAAAGATACATTTTCTAAAATAGAATATTCCAAAAATGTAAATTTCCAAATTTGAAACTCCCAATTTCCATGAACATGAATCTCCCAAATACAAAAATGCAGAATCTTCTAAATTGGAAAATTACTAAAATAATAAATTTCTGAATTAGAAACCTATGAATACATTATCCCAAAATAGGAAATTATGGGATCCCATATTAGAGAGTTTCCAAATACGAGTTTTCCAATGATCCACAAATAATCTCTAAAAAGGAGGACTATATAAACAATGAAATCCCAAATTAGAAAATCATGGATTTGCCAAAAATCACCAAATTGGAAATTTATCAAAACAGAGAATCCATGTTAACACATTTACCAAATTGGAGATCCCTAGTTACCAACGCATGCACAATCTCAAAATCTGAGGAAAAATCACACTCGGCCAATTTTCAAAATAATAGATGAGCTTGAATATCATCACAAATCATGCGAATCTAATTCAATCGTAGCGACCGTGATATAAAAAAAATCCCCTAATCCTATTAACATGCAAAAATCAAAAATCAAAAATCAAAAATAAAAATAAAATAAAATAAAATAAATAAAAAAAAAAAATAAAAAGATAAAAAATATAAAACAAATATAAGACAAAGTATAAGACTAACAAGATGGATGCATGCAAATGTTCTCTTAATCCTATCAATAGGTATAAAAATGAATGAAACATGCAAAAAACATGAAAAACATCCTAACCTTATCAATAAACAAAAGGAAAAGCCGCATAAAATAAAAATGTCTTCCTAATCCTAGCGACATACAATAAAAATATGGAGCACACATATGAAAACAAATGTTCTTTCCATCCTATTGATGAGAGTATGAAAAACAATAAAAAATCTCTAACCCTATCATCATGCCAAACAACAAATGCAAATACCTAAAAAAATATATAAAAACATAAAGAAAAAAAAAACTTCTTCCCATCATATTGACACGCCAAAAACAAAAAAACAAAAAAACAAAAAAATACAAAACACAAAACTAATGCATTATGCAAGATGAACATTCAGTGAAACCTATCGCCATACCGAAACAAATAAAAAAAAAAAAAATAAAAGAATTAAAATAAAAAAATAAAATGAAAACACAATACAAATAGATAAATAAATACATAATATAAAATAACCACAAACTCACCTATTAGTCCGAGAACAGTGACTTGATTCCTTCAAGTACAAACAAAGACTTGTGAATCCTAGTCGCGGCTGTTGTACTGGGAAGGAGGAATGCTGTAGAAAGGGATCGAACAATAGTGATGGTTCGTTGTATTGGGCAGCAAAGGGGCGTAGCTGCAGTGAGAGACGTGAAGGAGAGTTGAGCACCACCAAAAGGTAGTAAGTTGTCACTGGGGCATTGGAGAAGGGGCTGTAAGGAAGATGTAGATAGAGAGGACGTTCGAAAAGAGGGCTGAGAATGTGAGAGGGGAGGGCGTAGTGTTAGAACATGAGATGGGCTGGCTGGTACAGCAAACGTGATATAGAGATGAAGAAGAAAAAGAGAGTTGCAGGGAGTGGTGAGGAAGAAGACATCCAGCCAACCTTCTCTGTTGTACTTCACTTTCTTTCTTTCTCCTTTCTTTACCATCTAACAGAGACTGCAGATTTGCAAAAGATGAAAAAGAAGATAGAAAGAAGAAGAGGTGCAAGACAGGGAGAAAAATGGTGTGCGTGAGAGAGAGATGAATCAGAGAGCTTAAAAAAAAGTGAAGAAGAGGGAGAGCAGGTTTAATGGCTT